>NW_027782087.1:0-289 GCF_054177405.1 Leptonychotes weddellii | reverse complement strand
AGCTCCCTTCTCCAACCCTGTTTTTGGTCTTCCAAGATATCAACATTTTAAGGAGCTTAGACAATGCCCCATTGATTGGATTTGTCAGAATGTTTCCCTATGCTAGTAAGAGGAATGGCGTGGTAGGGAATGGTCTGAAGAGGGTATTTTTAGCAAGAATATCGCAGAGTTGATACTTCCCATACTTGACATCAGGAAGTACATGTCTTTTTCCGCCATTATTGGTGATGCTAAGTCTTTGATTAGGCTTATTAAGGTAAATTTACACGCAATGTAGATTTTTTAGTGG
>NW_027782086.1:0-289 GCF_054177405.1 Leptonychotes weddellii | reverse complement strand
AAATCTGCTGCACGTACATACTTTATGCTTTATTCTCAAGGAAAATGTCTCATTAACTTGTGGTTGATATTATTCTAACATCTTTTCCTTGATTACGAAAGAGAAGAGAATGATTTCCATATGGTTTACAAAATTCTTTTACGATAAATTAGTTCCACCTTGGGCGCCTGCGTGGCTCAGTTGGTTGAGCGACTGCCTTAGGCTCAGGTCATGATCCTGGAGTCCCGGGATCGAGTCCCGCATCGGGCTCCCTGCTTGGCGGGGAGTCTGCTTCTCCCTCTGACCCTCC
>NW_027782085.1:0-289 GCF_054177405.1 Leptonychotes weddellii | reverse complement strand
CCCTCGTCCACCTTCCTCAGAGGTCCCCAAAGACGGAAGGAAACGGGCCGGGACGGTGCCCCAGCCCCAGCTCCCCAGGGTGGACGCGCGGGCCCTGGAGGGTCCCCCAGGGGGTTGGTGCGGCTCTCCTGGGAGCAGGCCCACGGCCTCGGCCCCGAGCCCCACACGGCGCTCCCCCTCCCGGCCTCACCGTGCCCGCACTGACCCGAGGGGCCAGGCCAGCTGGCCCGGGCGGGGGTGAGAAGGCAGGCGGTCAGGGAAGACGCGAACGTCCCCAGCTTCCTTGTCT
>NW_027782084.1:0-289 GCF_054177405.1 Leptonychotes weddellii | reverse complement strand
GCAGCTCACTGAACAGGACTACAAACTGGCCATCTCTGCATCCAATGACACTTCTAGATTAGGCGGGCACTCTTGGCCACAGTAGAGAGTGGGGGGGGTACAGCTGGGAACGTGGTGGGGAATAAAGAGGACTGTGGTGGGCCGGTGGATCCAGATGATGAGCAAGGGGAATGGAGCCCAGGACTTACGGGACTGACGGAACCGTCAGTAGAGATGGCTGAACACTCGCCCCCGTGTCCTTCCTTGTTCCTTCTCACCACAGCTTGGGCCCTCTGGGCTCTGGAGGGTT
>NW_027782083.1:0-289 GCF_054177405.1 Leptonychotes weddellii | reverse complement strand
AAAATGAAATAGAGACTAAAAAGACAATAGAGAAGATTCTGATCTTTTTTAATAGTTCCTCTCTGTTCCTTTCTTCTTTTGCTCTTTTATTTTGTGGTTTTATGACATACTTTAATGGTGTACTTGTGTTCCTTTCTCTCTATCTTTTGTGTATTTACTATATATTTTGGTTTTGTGGTTACCATGAGGCTTACATGTAAGCAAGTATTAACAGACCTAAAGGAAGGAATTGACAGCAATCCAATAATAGCAGGAGATTTTAATACCCCACTGACAACAGTGGATAGGC
>NW_027782082.1:0-289 GCF_054177405.1 Leptonychotes weddellii | reverse complement strand
CTTCTCTTCCAACAAACTGTAGCTCAGAAGGTTTAAGTGACAAGCCCACCATTCCCTGAGTTTTGAGTGACAGAGGTGGCATTGAAGTGAGTGCCCCCTTACTTACATATTTTCTTGGATTGTGAACTTCACCAGTTCTCTGTTGTTTTTCTCCCCCACACATGAGACAAGATGGCTAGAGTGAACTGGAATTGGGTATTTTCTTTCCCCAGGTCAGTTAGACTCTAAAAATACACTAACAGGTTAGGATCTGGTTAACTAGTTCTGTTGCAGATTTGTCACAGAGTCG
>NW_027782081.1:0-3507 GCF_054177405.1 Leptonychotes weddellii | reverse complement strand
ATCGAGTCCCGCATCGGGTTCCCTGCTCAGTGCAGAGCCTGCTTCTCCCTCTCCCTCTGCCACTCCCTCTGCTTGTGCTCTTCTGTCTATCTCTCTGTCAAATAAATAAATAAAATCTTTAAAAAAAACCACAAAAAACTAATGATGTAATGTATGGTGATTAACATAACATAATAAAAAAAAAGAAATACACAAGACATTGAGAGTGAATCAATAACAGGATAGAAAAGAAAAATACAATAAAATTATATTACATATCACATTTATTAAGAAATTGTTGTGTAAAAGAACTACCTGGTTCTAGTGGTTAAATCTAATCATTTAGTGTATTCATTTTTTTATTCTGATTTTGCCATTTAAGACACCCCCTAAATCTCCTAGCATCAAATCATTTACAAATCTGATTAATATGTCCTAAGAATGATTAGTAGAATAATATAAGGTGAAAGACAGAGTGTTCTACTCTTAACTGATTCTTTTAGTCATTTTTGCATCCACTCAACATTTATTAAACAACCTTTATGTGCCAGGGACTATGCTAAGAGGTGGGGATGGAATGGTCAAAAAAAAAAAAAAAAAAAAGGATATGGTTCTTACTAGCAAGGAATTTACAACCCACTGGAAAAAATATTGTTAATCAAATAATCACAAACATAAATGTATCATTACAATCAGTAATAAGGGAAAAACATGTGCTTTTGGAGCATATATAGCCAATGGAAGCAGTAGAAATCTTCCCTAATGAATTGACTTTGAATCAAATAGATTGTTGAATCTATGAATCTCAAACTCAGAAGAAATATTTGGATTTGAAATATATATAAATTTTGAAGTCATTTTAGAATTCATTGGTATACAGCTATAAGAATAATGAAGAATCTCTCAATATACTCACATGAAAAGGCCAACAAGACATATTAGTAGTAGTAGTAATAATAAAACTAGGTAGGAAATAATATAATGATGCTACCTTTTATATAAGAAAGAAAGAAAAACAAAATACATATATTTGCATTTGCTTGATTTGCCTAAAAATTTCTTTGGAAGAAAACACAAGAAACAAATAAACATGGTTGCATAAGTGGAGGGGGAGAGGAAGATAGAGCATACATTGCATATGAGATAGAATATACATTATATAGTTTGCATATTGCTTTGATGTTGAGACACCCCTCCCCAAAGAAAGGCCAGGTAGAGGAGGATGAACTATAAAAAAAGATTGAAAAAGAACTAGAGAGGATGGAGAGTGTGTGTCTTTGAAGCCTAAAGGAAAGAGCACTTCAAAAAGAAGCAATGGAGCAGTTAACTGTCAAATGCAACTGAGAGGTTTACTGAAAGCTGCAATGTGAAAAAAAATGTCCACTGTGGGAGGAGGACTATAAAATCAGCAACCTAATAAAAATTAATGAAGGACACGAATACAGTTTGCAGTGAAAAAATACAAGCAGCTTAGGACATGAGCAAGTTCTCAACTCGTAATGGAAAACATGCTGTTGAAGTTACAGGATTCTATTTTCACTTACATTGGCAAAGATAAGGAAAACCAACACTCATCTACTATCGGGAAGAGTGTTAATTAGTATTCCCTGTTTCAGAGGCATTTTGACCACATCTATTAAAATAATATACCTAGTTTATAATTAAGTAATTTCAAGTATAGAAATTTTTTTATATCTCCATACCAATTATATATAAGCAGACATATATACCTGTTATATACATATCTACATGTAATATAAATTATGCATACTTGTAATTTATATATATTTATAAACACACGTATATGTTTAGGTGTGAACAGGTATATGAGCAAGAATTGTCATTATTTTAATAGCAAAAGACTAGAAACAACCTAACTATCCATCAACATAAGATTGGTTTAAAAATTATGGTACATCTAAAGAAAACATATTTGTGCAGATATGGAAAGATATTTAAGATATATTAGGTGAAAATGCAAGTGCAGAACAGTGTACATAGTGTATTTCCATTTGTGTGAAACAAATTAGTGCATATGTGTTTAATACTGCTAAACGTTACAGAACATTTGGCCGCAGTGGATGCCTTCAGAAAGGAGATCTGGATACTGGGAGAACCAAGGTGGGAGGGATATTTACTTTTTATTTACACTGTATTGTTCTATTTGAGCTTTTTAAAAATTGTGTCCATATATTACGCCTTCCACTAAGAAAAAAATAACTAGTTTAAAAAAGGAATTTAAAAAAAAAAATTTTTAACTACCTATGGCCATAGGATTATAGTGGTGACCTTAGGAGTTTTTTAATGGAGTCACAAAAGTGAAAATCAGGTCAGTATAGTGAGAAGTGAGAGGGAGATGAGTAAGTGATGAGAGCATGCATAAAGAAGTTTTGCTGTGAAAGGGAGAAGAGAGGTAGAGTAGTAGCTAAAGGTAGAAGCTTTGTCAAGAGAAGGGATTGTTACCTCCCTTGAGCATGTTTAATGCTGATGGAAAGGCCCTTGAAGGAGGGAGTGAGGAAGTCATTCAGTGCCCACGTAAGCACCCTGAGCAGGTGGGAAAGGGTGTTATTGCCAGCACAGGCAGAGGGCCATTTCTCCTCTGTAATGAGAGGGCAGGGCAGGAGGTAGGCAGAGACGGGGTCATTTGGCAGTTGGAGAGCGGGGAGTTGAACAAATTCCTGTCTTAGAGCTTCTATTTTCTTTGTGGAACAAGTAGTGAGATTATCTGCTGAATTAGAGGAGAAGTGATAGAAGAGCAATTGGGCATCTCATAAAAGGTGAGGGGAGATTGGTTTGAAACTTTAATTTTGAGAATGCGGAAGTGTGATCAACCAATCTGTTCTACAGGACTTTTTCCCAAAAACACTTAGATCCCTTGGTGTGGGCATAAAGAAAGCCAAGTGTTGGACTTTAACAGTTTAACAAATAAGTACCAACCAAACAAAAAGGGCAAAAGAGTCATTATTAAATAGACTCTTCCAACTTCCACCCTCTTCTACCATCTTCAAGATCCAACAGTGTTCTCTGCATGTATTTTTTTCACTTATTCACTATTCATAGATACTTGTAAATTCTTCTGGCTGATCGGCCTGAGTAAACTAAAGAGGGGAAAAAATAACTTGGAAGGTGAGGAATTGGGATGTGAGGGAAGGAAAAGAACTAACGTTATTCGACATCAGTATTTGTGCTAGATATTCACAAACTTGGTCTAATTTATTGTGGAGTGAGCAATGAATATTTCCTGATTGTTCTTTCTAACAAAATTTCAATAAAGTCCCTACTGTTCCCTTTCTGCCGCCACAAGATTGGTGGAAAAAACTCACCTCTCTGAGACGATGGACTCTGAAAAACAAACTGAGGGTTCTAGAGGGGAGGGGGGTGGGAGGATGGGTTGGCCTGGTGGTGGGTATTGAGGAGGGCACGTTCTGCATGGAGCACTGGGTGTTGTGCACGAACAATGAATCATGGAACACTTTATCTAGAACTAATGATGTAATGTATGGGAATTAACATAAGAATAAAAAAAAA
>NW_027782080.1:0-289 GCF_054177405.1 Leptonychotes weddellii | reverse complement strand
ATAGGACAAAATAATAAGGAATATTGATGGCAGTGTGTTGCATTTACTGACACTGACAATTTTTTATAATTAGAAAGCTAGGTTCTTATATAAAATATGATTATTTTCTCCTATAATCTGTCCTTCCAGTTTTTAAAAATGCCATTATATTCCCTTAGTTATAAAAACTAGAGAAGGTAGCAAGGATATAGCCAGGCCAAATAACCAAGAAACAAATATCATTTTCTTCACAAATAAATCATTCTATAAGAGCAGAACAAAAATTGGAATTAAAAAAACCTTTTATTAA
>NW_027782079.1:0-289 GCF_054177405.1 Leptonychotes weddellii | reverse complement strand
GGCCAGGGCGGCGGGGCTGCCTCCTCCATCTGGATGGGAGTCGGTTTGGGCCTTCAGCATCCCTCTGCCCCTAGGTCAGCTTCATTCACATGTCAGCCCCTCACTTGTGTCCCCTCAGTGCTAGGTCTGTGCTGCTGCTAGGAATTGGGGGCTCAGAGATGGCCTCGAGAGGCTCATGGTCCCAGAAACCCCCATCCCCTTGCCCCCCACAACCGCAGCTTCCTGTGGGCAGGGAGATATGGGTGGCACAGTCTTGGCATCTCAGCCTGGGCAGTGTTCCTGCCAAGCC
>NW_027782078.1:0-289 GCF_054177405.1 Leptonychotes weddellii | reverse complement strand
ATAATAGGAAACTGAGGATTGCTGGAGGGGAGGGGAGCAGGGGGATGGGGTAAAAAGGGTGATTGACATTAAGGAGGGCATGGGATGTAATGAGCACTAGGTGACATATAAGACTGATGACTCGGGGGGGCAGAGCAAGATGGCGGAGGAGTATGAGACCTGGATTTCGTCTCCTCTCAGGAATTCAGCTGGATAGGGACCAAACCATTCTGAACACCTACAAATTCAAGAGAAGATTGAAGAAAAGAAGAGCAACAACTCTCTCATCAGAAAAGCGACCACTTTCTGG
>NW_027782077.1:0-289 GCF_054177405.1 Leptonychotes weddellii | reverse complement strand
GAGCACATACCCTCCCCAGTGTCTATTACCCAGTCACCCCATCCCTCCCACCCCACCCCTCACTCCAGCAACCCTCAGTTTGTTTCCTGCGATTAAGAATTCCTCATATCAGTGAGGTCATATGATACATGTCTTTCTCTGTTTGACTTATTTCACTCAACATAGCTAGATACATTTTCTAAGTCTTTCCAGGCAGAGTTGTAGCCTTGGCCTGATGGGGCCTGCCCCTCACCATCTTCATGATGGTCTCCTAGACCAGCCAGTAGTCCAGCTGTGGCAATTCCTTGCT
>NW_027782076.1:0-289 GCF_054177405.1 Leptonychotes weddellii | reverse complement strand
AGGGAGAAGCAGACTCCCCGCCGAGCAGGGAGCCCGATGCGGGACTCGATCCCGGGACTCCAGGATCATGACCTGAGCCGAAGGCAGTCGCTTAACCAACTGAGCCACCCAGGCGCCCTCTTTGTTTTTCTCTTAATGTAGGTTTTTATCACTATGAGCTTACCTTTTAGAACTGCTTTTGCTGCATCCCATAACTTTCGGTGTATGGTATTTCCATTTTCATTTCTCTCAAGATATTTTTTTATTTATCTTTTGATTTCTTCTTTCACCCATTGGTTGTTCAGTGGCA
>NW_027782075.1:0-289 GCF_054177405.1 Leptonychotes weddellii | reverse complement strand
GATTTTTTGGAAGAACCAGCTTTTTGTTTCATTGATTTTCTCTATTACATTCCTATTTTCTATGTCTTAACTGTATTTTTTCCTCCTACTTTTTCTGGGTTTATTTTGCTCTCCCTTTTCTAGTTTGTCAGTAGGAACTTAGATTATTGATGAGACCTTTCCTCTTTTTTTATGTAAACATCTACTGCTATAAATTTGCTTCTCAGTCCTGCTCAAGTTGCATCCCATACAATTTGATAATTTTGTTTTCATTTTCATTCCATCTTATGTATTTTAAATTCTTTTGAGA
>NW_027782074.1:0-289 GCF_054177405.1 Leptonychotes weddellii | reverse complement strand
TGTGTTGATCTGTGTGCGGCGCATGCGTGTGGGTCTGCGTGTGGGTCTGCGTGTGCATGTTGATCTGTGCGTGTGCGCATCGGTCTGTGTATGTGCGTGGCGTGCGTGGGGTCTGTGTGTGCGTGCACACGCGGGGGCCTCGGTGCCCCTTCCGGTCCCAGCGTTGGCCTCTGATGACCGCAGGCGCCACTGGGTGGGGGACGCGCTGAGCACCTGCCCGCCCCGGGGCTCTCAGCTTGCCGGGAGCTGCGTGTGCGGCCCCCTGGATGAAGGTTCCGGGCAGAGATGG
>NW_027782073.1:0-289 GCF_054177405.1 Leptonychotes weddellii | reverse complement strand
CTGTCTGCATGGTGGTTAAACCTAGATTCTGGTCATTTCTGTTGGAACAGCTTGGGACTCTGGGCGATGTGTTTTACTTAACTGAGCCTCCTTTTTCTTTCCTGTTAAATGGGCACAATGATTCTTTACCACCGCTCTTTCAAGGTCTCAGCTATAAAGTACCTAACCCAGCTCTGAGCTCATAGTTGTTTGAGGGGTTAAGGGGGTAGGGATTAATGTCCAGGTTGGGGGGCAGCCCAAGGCAGTGTAGGCTCCACTCACTCGCAAAGAATGATGCCATCTTTGAGGC
>NW_027782072.1:0-289 GCF_054177405.1 Leptonychotes weddellii | reverse complement strand
TAAGTTAGTTAATTTAATAGTAGTACAAGCTAACATCTCTATAGTAAGTGTAGAGCACAATATGTCAGGCTTATTTAATCCTCACTACAATTCTATGAAGTAAATACCAATATTGTCCAATTACACAAGTGGGAAACTCAGGCAGTAACTAACCCATGGTCATTTAACTTGTGAGTCCTAGGGACAGTATTAAGTTATTTTTTTATTTTATTTTATTTTATTTTATTTTATTTTATTTTATTTTATTTTATTTTATTTTATTTTATTTTATTATGTTATGTTAATCACC
>NW_027782071.1:0-289 GCF_054177405.1 Leptonychotes weddellii | reverse complement strand
TTTGTGCATAACACCCAGTGCTCCATGTGGAACATGCCCTCTTTAATACCCATCACCAGGTTAACCCATCCTCCCATCCCCCTCCCCTCTGGAACCCTCAGTTTGTTTTTCAGAGTCCATTGTCTCTCATGGTTTGTCTCCTCCTCTGATTTCCCCCGCTTCATTCTTCCCCTCCTGCTATCTTCTTCTTCTTCTTCTTTTTTTCTTAACATATATTGCATTATTTGTTTCAGAGGTACAGATCTGTGATTCAACAGTCTTGCACAATTCACAGCACTCACCATAGCAC
>NW_027782070.1:0-3508 GCF_054177405.1 Leptonychotes weddellii | reverse complement strand
GGATTCACTTCTCCGCACGTCCTACCTTCCAGAAAGTGGTCGCTTTTCTGTTCAGAGAGTTGTTGCTATTCCTTTCTTCGATCTCCTGTTGAGTTTGTAGGTGTTCAGAATGGTTTGATCCCCATCCAGCTGAATTCCTGAGAGGAGACGAAATCCAGGTCTCCTACTCCTCCGCCATCTTGCTCCGCCACAATACAGTATTGTTAACCATAGTCACCGTGCTGTACATTAGATCCCCAGAGCTTATTCATCTTCTTTTCTTTTCCAGATCAATAGATTTTATTTTATTTTTTTAAATTTACATTCAAATAGCCAACATATAGTACATCATTAGTTTCAGATGTAAAGTTCAATAATTCATCAGTTGCATATAACACCCAGTGCTCATCACATCATGTATCCCCCTTAATGCCCATCATGCAATGACCCCACCCCCACCCACCTCCCCTCCAGGAACCCTCAGTTTGTTTCCTGTAGTTAAAGAGTCTCTCATGGTTTTTCTCCCTTTCTAATTACTTCCTATTCAGTTTTCCCTCCCTTCTCCTATGATCCTCTGCAGTTTCTTATATTCCACATATAAGTGAAACCATATGATAATTGTCTTTCTCTGATTGACTTATTTCGCTCAGCACAATACCCTCCAGTTTCATCCACATCGATTCAATTGTTGGGTATTCATCCTTTCCGATTGTTGAGTAATATTCCATTGTATATATATATACCACATCTTCTTTATCCATTCATCTGTCGATGGACATCTTGGCTCTTTCATCTTTTTTTGTTTGTTTTCTATTTTTTAATTTTTTTATTATTATGTTCAATTAGCCAACATATAGTACATCATTAATTTTTGAAAGAGTGTTCAACGATTCACTAATTGCACATAAACCCAGTGCTCATCACAACATGTGCCCTCCTTAATACCCATCACCCAGGTACCCCATCCCTCCACCCCTTCCCCTCTGCAACCCTCAGTTTGTTTCCTGGAGTCTAGAGTCTCTCAGGGTTTGTCTCCCTCTCTGATTTCTTCCCATTCAGTTTTCCTTCCCTTCCCCTATGGTCCTCCGTGCTATTCCTTATGTTCCACATATGAGTGAAACCATATGGTAATTGTCTTTCTCTGCTTGACTTATTTAACTTAGCATAATCTCCTCTAGTTCCATCCATGTCCATGCAAATGGTAGATATCCATCCTTTCTGATGGCAGAGTAATATTCCATTGTAAATATGAACACATCTTCTTTGTCCATTCATCTGTTGAAGGATATCTTGGCTCCTTCCACATTCCAAAGATACAGATGTAGTGAAAACAAGGGGCACATGCACCCCAATGTTCATAGTAGCAATGTCCATAATAGCTCCTTCATCTTCTAACTGGAAGTTTGTACCCTTTGACTATTTAAGCAAATATGATGACTGTTGAATTTATAATGAAGAAAGTTGTCTACATGTTTTTTCAGCAACACACAATGGTGGAATTTAAATATTAGCACAAGCATAGAGAGGCTTACAATCAGTAGAAGCTTAAATACTTAATGCTTGGATGAACATACTTAATTTTTTAAATATTGTCTTTCTTGCTTTCAGGCATCATTTTCCAACCACCATTAGTTTTAGTTTCCCCCACCCCCAACTCAGCCTGTGTTTCTTTTAAGATAATTGGTCCAGGGCAACATTACTTTCTGTTTAATTTAAATAAATGATTCATCTCTGAATCTTCTTTTTTTTAATCTCTGAATTTTCTTAACCTTTAAAGACTCTTTTGGACATTCAGTCACAGTATTACATGGATAATTAAGGTAGCATAGTATGAATATCCTTAAAAATTGTCTGCTACAAAATATATTTGTTTTTGAGAGGAACAATACTTTCTCACCATAGGCAAGAAAGCATTCAGGTTTCACTTAACTCAGTTAAGTTAAGGAAACCTAATCTTTCCTCTGCTCAAGTAATGGCTTGATTTACATTGAGTCAATCAAACATCAATGTCATATTATCTTAGCTTTCCTCATGTATACTCCATCATTTACTGAAGAGGATCATATTCTAAAGGAGGAATATATTTTGGGAAGTTTTGGCCAGGAAATAATTTTATTCTGTGAAATTTCTTCAGCCTAATTTGGTTAAGGACAAAAAAATCATCTTTAATTACTGACTAGTTTGGGATGTGTTTACTTGGGCACACAAATCTATTAGATATCTGCAGTATTTTTTATAATTAAAATACAGATTTTTAGAATCAAAATCCTATCAACATGAACCACACACAATTTTGTTATGTTTCAAAAGACAGAGGCAACTGTAGCTTGTGTCTCATTAAGAAGTAAGAAATTAGTACACAAAGAAATATGGATATATCAATTTATTGCATCCAAAATATAAAATACATATTAAGCTAAATATATAAAATATTATAATCTATTCTTGGTCATTATCTAAGCAGACTGTAATAAAACAAGTCAAGCAAGCAAACAAACAACAACAATTAAACTATTGAAACATAACCCAATCTGAATGAGTTCCCAGAGCTCATAAATTACAATTCTCTTGCCTCCATTTTAAATATTGTGATGTCAGGTCAGATGTTATAATGGAAGCCAATGCATCAGAGAATGTTCTTCCTTTTTCTTTATTGTATGATATCTACAGATGGTGACATGGGAAGCAGCATGCTGAAATGAAAAAAGCATCAAAATGCCTAGATTTAGTTCCTGCCCTTGTATACAAGCTGAGTGATCTTGGGCAAGTCACTTTATCTTTCTAAGCTTTAGTTTTCTCCTATAAAATGGAGACAAAAATAATACTAATACAAATACTACCAACAGTAATGCTTATGTCACAGGGCTCTTCAGATGATTACATGAGAAAATGTACATGAAAGTCTCTGTATAAATGTTAAATTTTGTGTTAAGTTCATTCTAACTACCAAGATGTAGTATTTCCATAAATATCTTTAAAATATTTTCATATGGAACTGTTATTCATTTAATTAATATACTTCAATTTTTAGAACAGTTATAGAATTATAAAAAAAACTTTGACAAGTACAGAGAATTTTTTACTTTTGGTTGTCATAACTATGGAAGGGTGTTACTGGCATAAATTGGTAGAGGCCAGAGATATTAGTAAACACCCTATAATGCACAGGGCAGCCCTCTACAATAATTGTTCAGCCAAAAATTTCAATGGTTCCAAGTTTGAAACACCCTGGTCTACCTCTTAATTCTATAGTTAGTTTTTAAGAACTTGAAAGCAGAGGCTATATTTAAAAAACAATAATAAAGGATGCACCTAATACAATATTTTGTACACAATTAACGTGTAATCACTGATTTAATATTTAAGTCTAATATCAGTGACTAAATATGAAATCTTGCCATTTGCAATGACGTGGATGGAACTGGAGGGTATTATGCTGAGTGAGATAAGTCAATCAGAGAAAGACATGTATCATATGATCTCACTGATATGAGGAATTCTTAATCTCAGGAAACAAACTGAGGGTTGC
>NW_027782069.1:0-13817 GCF_054177405.1 Leptonychotes weddellii | reverse complement strand
TGGGTAAGAGTTTGGGCTTTGACCTCTGACACATTCTGGTTTAAATTTCAGGTTCACTACACAGTAGTTGTGAGATCTTAGGCAAGTTTCTCCATAAAATAGTATATAACACCTTCCTGATAGGGGTTATAATGATTAAATTAATGACCCTTATATGCTAATCATAGTACCAGGTACATAGCAAGTGCTTAATAAGTAATACATATAGTAATGTATAATAATATATGATTATGTTAATAACATTAATATTATAGTAATACATAATATATGTTAATAAGTTTATATGTGTGTATGTATAATATACATTTAATTCAGTTTATATAATTATAATATTTATATTTTACATAAATTTTTATACAACTATATATAAATATATTACTTATTACTTTACATACGATATATAATATTTTCTTATAGATGCATAATTATTTGATAACTGTATCAATATACTCTATTATTTATCGATTATATTAATATGTATTATATCTAAACTCAGTAAGGAATATATATCTCACATACGCACACGTACATATATACATCTATATACATACACACGTGTATGTATGTGTCCTAACCAGCTTTTCCTGTCATGCTTTAACACTGTAAAGCCTTATAATTACAAGCTGCTTTTGCTGTTATTACTATGGAGACAGTTTGAAAACCCCCGGTCCCCTTTTCTTTTCTCACAGCCTCCCCTCTTGCATGATGAGTTGCCGGTGGGCAAGCCCGTGGGCTGTCTGCGGGGGACGCAGGCCTCGTGGCTCCAGAGGACCAGCTTCTGGCCGAGGCGATACGACCACATTAGTAAGCGCAGGGTCAGGGCGCTCGAGGCTTGCTGGCACCATCCCTCCCTCTCAACAGGAGCAACGCCCTCTGTCCCTTTGCTGACATTCATTCCTGGCACCTGGACCCAAGCACAGGCTCTGCCATTTTATTATGAGTTATTTACACTTCATTGTTTTTCTGCTAAGAAGTCTGGGGGCCTTTTGAAACCACAAAAGACCCCACTTTTTTTTTTTTTTTTGAATGCTTGTTATTCTTTTCCTCTGTGATGTCCCACCTGCGAGTCCTGGTTAACCAGCTTGGGCGACAGTTTCCTCTGGAAAGTGTGGGCGTAGGGGTGAACTGGCTGGGCATCACTGGATACCCTCTCATCCAGGCATGTGTTTACTGTTTACTGGTCAGCTGCTGTGGGCGGGCGCCATGATACCTGCTGAGAAAGGGCCGGTGGGGAGAGGGCTCCTGTTGGGAGGAAGCTCATTTTCACTCCAAATGCCACATGAGTGGTCACATAACCAGGAAGCACGAGGCAGCTCTGTAGCAGGAGGGCACAGAGGAGGACTTATCCAAGTATGGTTACTAGGGATGCATGGGATACAGAGAACAAGTCATGAGGGCGAAGATTCAAAGCCACAGAGTGATGTATGTGGAGAAATAAAAATAGATCCATGCTGCTGGACCATAAGTTGTGATTCATTAATTAACTCATGGAACCAGTACCCATCCAAACACCTGTCACGTGTGGGAATCCAGGGAGGAGAGAGAGATGATGCAGAGAAGCAGACATGGGACTGGGGACTCCATGCTTCCATGGGTCACCTTCTCCAGCCCGTTGTCATTCAGGGCACAGTTCCTCAAAAGCTATGGTTATCAAATTAGCTGGGGCAGGGTAAAAAAAAAAAAAAAAAAATCGGATTTCCAGACACCCTCCCTGGAGATTCTGATTCACTAGGTCTGTGTTGAGACCAAAGGATCGGAACTGTCAATGGGCACCCAGCAGATTTTCATTACCTAGAAAGTTTGGAAGCATTTGCTGCTGGCAGCGACAGAGGTGGTGTATTTTTCGCTAATGTGACACATGGCCTTGGGGGCAGGATGAGGGGCAAGGGGGCACACAAGAAGTAGAATATGGTGGGGGGATGCAGAAGGGAGGGCGGATCCGGGGAAAGGACACAGGCTAGTTGGGGGCGGGCGGTGGGGAAGTGGTGCCCAGCCATTGGGAGGGGCGGGGAGCAGGTTCCTGGCTTCTCTGTGAAGATCAGCATGGTACCATCTGCTGAGAGAGAATTCAGGAGGAGGAACAGGTGAAACAGGGTCCTAGTGAGCACATTTGTGAACATTTTGATTTTCAGGTGTGTTTTGGAATATACTCAAAACCAGGGATGACTCCTACTCTGTTCAGTAGACCACTCTCCAGTTATTTTTAACACGACATAAAAATTTCAGGGCATCGAGGATTGAAGATCCATAAAGACATCATACTCTATGTGATCCCCTTCTAAATGAACATATGATAATATTTCGATTCTGTGCATGTTGCCCCAGCCCTCTGTCCGATGTTGGAAACTTTGATTGTATGAGTGGTCCTGAGCCCGAGCAGCCGTGACTCACCCGTGTGAGGGGTTATCCACAGAGGAGGCGAGGCCCTTGTCCTCCGGCTTGAATGCATTCCCAGCCCTTCATCTCCTCCATAATTTCCCAGGGCAGTGCTGGAGATAAAATTAACTCACAACTTCTCCCGTGTTCCCTTCTATTAGGACAATGGCTCTCAGCCCTGTCTAGCCTGTGGTCACCTGAGAAACTTTCAAGCACACAGATGCCCAGACCTTGCCTGCAGAGGTGTTAGTTTAGTCGTTCTGGGCTGAGTCCTCAGCATGCGAGCCAAACTAGTTGCCAGGTGATTTTAATGTGCTGCCAGGTCCAAGAGCCACCACATTAGACCTTACCCTGCCAGTGTCTTCCCGGAGGCAAAGCCTATTGGCCCCAAATGCAGAGGCGGTCCTCTCCTTCAATAAATATGACCTCCATCTGAATTAGAAAGATTCCCCAACAAAAGCAAGACCTTATATATGTTACGCGTTTTCCTGCATGCAAATACAGCTTCACCTAGAAAGGGTGCAGGGACCTTGGGCATACCTTCCTTAGAAACAAAAGCCATATGTGCATCTTGCCTATTTCTTACCATTTCCAGCATTATCACTAGTACTTAATTCTTAGTTTCTGTTCAGTTGGAACAATTGGTCCATCCTTTGCCCCTTGTGGGTTTTTATTTTTGTTCAATCTGGAGAAGGATTTTCTAGTTATCAAGCTGCTTAACAACGGTGGGGCTACCTTGAGAGGGGCTAAGTGGAAGGAGGGTGCGCTCTGGCATGCACGCGTACGCCGTCCATCCTGCATGTCGTCACTAGGCCCCTACCTGCACCAGGTAAGGCAAGGTCCGGTCCTCACAGGCCCTGGGTCAGAGGGCCCGAGCTCCGCAGTGACACCAGCCTGCCTTGGGGAACCACTATCGGAGAAGTATGATTGTGACATGTTTGGGTCACAGAGCCTTCCCCGCCTTTCATTCTGAGTTGGGTCCTCTCACTGAGATACACTCGAGCCTGGCTCCCCCACGTTGAAGCCCCTGCTTCAAACCCATGCAGCCCTGGGAAGCCACACCACGGGTGTGCGAACGTGTTCCTCACCAGAGGAAGCGTGGGTGAAGTGGGTTGTTCTCCAATGGGTGGGTTGCCAGGTTGGAAAGCACTTGGAGGCTAAAATAGCTTGTAAACATCATTTATCTTCACGGATCCAGAGCCCATCGCCACTGTGTGAACTGCCAGAAAGACCATCCTCTGCTTCCTTGTGTCCACCAAGCCGGCTCCAGACTGGAGACCAGACCCTCCCAAGCCCAGGCAGAAGGCCAGGCAGGGTCTGAATGTAAGCTCTTTATCTCGCGCTCTGAACATGTGCTCTGAGGCTCGGATTTAACTCAGATTCTCACATGTTGGGGAATCGATCATTTGAAAAGAGCATTTGTCAGCTTTGGTGCGACTCCTAGGAAAAGGAGATCCAGCTCCTTCGAAGCTCCCTCGGAGCAGGTGCCTGCACCTGGTTCACCAGAGACCCAGTCTAAAAGAAGAATCACTTTGATTCTTATCCCGAAAATGTGTCAGTTCCCCAGGGGGAATTCCTCGCTCCTCTGTAAACCCTTGAATTTTCAAAAACCTCAGGCCAAGGGCTTTGAAAATATGCCAGTCTAGGTGTGTTGTGGATATGAATTTTACTCAGAGTCAAAAACTTTATAGAATGTGGGTGTGCAAAAGGGTAACTTTATTACATTTTCCATTACTCAATTTGAATCTATCTATAAGCCCACATTTTCCTAATAACAGAAAATTAATGGAGTCACTTGTAAGTGGGTTCTGTCCAATCATGTAATGTGTCGGTTAATTCAGGTTTACAACCAGTCACGTTCAAAGTTCCTGCCACCACCTCGGGTTCTTCTCTCTTCCTCACCTCAGGGTTAATCTCTCTTCCCTGGGGACTACGGAATGTCCCCCAGTGGATTCCATGTGGCTTCTCGGGCACCGCGCCACCTCCCACGTCAGGTGGGGCTCCCCCACCACGGCTCTCAGTGTCCCCGTGGCCCACTGCACGTGGCTCTCCTACCTGGCTGCCCTGTCCCTTCACACGCAAACTGCCAGCACCTTTGGCCCGGTCGGGCTCGCCAGACAATCCTCTACCTTCTCCTGGGCAGCGGAAAGCTTGTCTCTTCTCTGGAGTCTTTCTGTCTTCCTACCCAGAGGATGCTCAGGCTGGCCGTGGCTTCTGGAAATAGGGAAGAATTCGCATGAGCCCCTGGGAACACTGATGAGACTCTGAGCTGACGTCAGGCTGCATGGGTATGTCCTTGAGGTAACTGGCTCTGTTACGTCACTTTCTGCAGGGATGTCAGACCCCCTAGGACTGGGATGGGGGCCCACTGTGAGAGAACAAAGGCATGAGGCTTCCGCGGACACGGACCAGGGGGTGTGTGTAGCTGCTCACGGGACCCTGGCTGGAAGGGTGAGGCGTGCGCTGAGGAGCACGGAATTGAGCCACGAGGCTGCCTTCCAGCTGGGCCCCAGCAGGGAGTTCGTAGCAAGTGCAGGTGCGGGACCAGCGGAGGCCATTCCCGATGGGGTGCGGGGGGTTCAAAGGTCCAAAGCCCTGCCCCGTGGAGGAGTCCCTTTGCTCCCAGGATGCGGGTCAGCAGGCAGGTCCTTGCTCCAGGCCAGTCCCCACCATGTTACTCAATTTCATTGTTGAAATATTGAAACCAGCTTTTTAAATGTATTCCTGGAATTTGGAGACTGGCTTTCAGAAATAATGTGCATAAGATGAAAGTGGAGAACAGTGTCTGTTTAAGAGAAGTGATTGTGGGGATCGGAGCTGCTGCATCTTTTTGTGCGCGGACCCACTGCTGGAAGTTAGCTGGAGAAGGTGGGTCTCTCAGCTTCCATCTGCAGCGCCGACGTCCCTGCGGACACGTCAGTGAAGGCGGCATCTGCGCCACGAGGCTCACCACATCTGGGGCGCCCACACCAGAGCCCCGGCCCCTGACGTCCGGCGGCGGTGAAGGTCAAACTGGACCAGCTGGACGCTAATTGCATATCAGAATTCCTATTGTTAAAGCATTATTTTAAATGCCTATTTTAATGAGATTATGCAAATGATATTGGGTGATTGGAATTTGTATTGAATTTGCAACCTCTTTAGCAGGATTTCACTGAGGGACTTATGGGAATCTGAGACCTAGTAAAATGTTTGGCATGATCGTCCTGAAGGAAGAGAGACCTTCCTCGTTTCTTTCATAGCCTTGGAATTTAACATCTGAATTTCTATAGGTCTTCAAGGGCTTGGAGATGTTGACAAACTCCATTTTGATTATTTAAATGTGAGTTTTCTAACAACATAAAAGATGGTCTTTACTTAATCCCTGTGAAACTATAACAATGTATTCTTACAAAGAAAAAAAAGTTTGAAAAAGAACAAGGGCAAGAAATCATTTTATTACTGTTTGCCTCAGTCCACAACGATCTAAACAATCATTCTAACTAGAAACATTTAAGAATACGCTTGGGCGCCTGGGTGGCTCAGTTGGTTAAGCGACTGCCTTCAGCTCAGGTCATGATCCTGGAGTCCCGGGATCGAGTCCCACATCGGGCTCCCTGCTCGGCTGGAGGTCTGCTTCTCCCTCTGACCCTCTTCCCTCTCGTGCTCTCTGTCTCTCCTTCTCTCTCTCTCAAATAAATAAATAAAATCTTAAAAGAAAAAAGAACATGCTTAAGCATAAGAGATAAAACACTCAAAACAATTATGGAAAATGAACACAAAAGAAGCTCCTTAAATCACAGTAAGTGTCATAGAAATATTAAAAGGAGAGACGTTTGGTGAGATCGGGAGTGAAATTGTTGTACGTGCCTGCAGAGCAGAGACTGTTGTGGAAACTTATTTCCACACTAGAAGTTATTCCGTGTTTGTTGAGTGAATAAGCGGTGGCTGGCTAGCTGGAGCAGATGCAGTTGTTCTAAGCACCTTACACAACAAGGTAAAGGCTATGCCTAGAGTGTGGGTCTCCGAAAGCAAAGAGCTTTAAAGAATTGTGTTAATACATCAGCAGTCAAAGGGAACAGAGGGTCTCCGGGATGCTGCCGTCTGCCTCCTGGATAAAGGGCTCAGCTTGGGAAGCTCTCGGGTGCTGGCTGCGCCCCGAGTTGATTTGTCAGCGTGCAGTCTTGGTGTCATCAGTGAAGAGTGTGCTTCCTTCCCCCTCCTCCTCTCCATCCTTCTGCTTCCCTCCTTTCGTCTCTGGACCAATTCTGTGTTCTATCCTTGTTAGTTCCTGCCAAATGTCAGGATGGTTTTCAGGAGAACCTGCATGGCCTCTAGGGTCTTGGCTGTATTCTCCAAAGGGCCCCCAGGGACAGGAGTCCACAGCGCTTGTCTCAGAACCAAGGAGGCGCTCTGGCCTCAGACGATATGCTCATAACACAGTGGCTCATGGGACATCTCGTGTGCATGTCCTAAAGCAGGTGTGGGTAAGGTTCTCACCTCTCCGCTTCCAGTTTACCCACTCCGTGATGAGCAATAGTGGTGTTTAGGTAAAACTAATTGGAAATTTAAGTCTGCAGATGCAGACTTCACACCTGATTCACAGCTCATGTCATCTATTGATCTCACGGGTCTTCGCTATGGAGAGGAATCAGCATCAAACTAATAGGAAGTGGGCCAATGTCTCCCAAATTGTTGGCCCAGAGGTGTGATTCAGGACGTAAGAATTTTTCTTAATGTCTGCCAGCAGGAGATAAACCAAATTCAAGATTATATAAATTCTAATAATAAATAATGATAAGGTAAAGAATGTCATCTCTGCCTCACTATAACCCCCCCCCACACACACAACTATAAAATATTCCATGGTAGAAGGATGATGGTGTCCCAATGATGTGCACACTCTCATCCCCAGAACCTGTGAGTATCTTATCCTACAAGTATAATAAGGACTCTGCAGGTGGGATTAAGTTAAAGACCTTGAGGTAGGAGATTATCCTGGATCATCCAGGCAGGTCCAGTGTCACACAAGGGTCCTTAAAAGAGGGAGACAGAGGAAGAGGTCAAAGTGATGCAATGTAGGAAGGGGTTGAACCACCTTGGCTTTGAACCTGGAGGAGGGGCTGTGAGCCAGGGAGCGTGAGGGCACCTTTAGGAGCCGCAAAAGCAAGGAAACCAGATTGATCCCACAGCCCTGCCAACACCTTGATTTTAGCCCAGAGATACCCATTTCAGACTTCTGAGCTCCAGAACTGTATGATGAAAAACTTGTGTTGTTTAATCGACGATGTTTGTGGTAATTAGTTTCAGCAGCCACTGGAAATTAATACATACCCTAAGAAAGAAGGTAGTCAAATGGTGCTGAGACTCTTTTCCCCCCTCAGTGGGGCTCATGTAGGTTCATAATAGCCCTTGGGTAAAAGCCCAGATTTTCTTTCTTAGGAAGAATAGGTTCCAGAGACAAACGTGAATGAGAAATGACAGAGAGGGTGACAACGTTTGGGTGGGAAGCCTACCTCACGGACACCTGCATTATCCCCAAGGGCACACCAGTGGCATTTGAGTACCTGGCTTTGTCACTCTCCCTAAGAGGTTTAACTGATCTTATTAACCAACAGGGCCTAAACTGGGATCCTTCCATGGGACATTTGTAATTTTTTTTTTAAGATTTTATTTATTTATTTGACAGAGAGAGACACAGCAAGAGAGGGAATACAAGCAGTGGGAGTGGGAGAGGGAGAAGCAGGCTCCCCGCGGAGCAGGGAGCCCGATGCGGGGCTCTATCCCAGGACCCTGGGATCATGACCTGAGCCGAAGGCAGACGCTTAACGACTGAGCCACCCAGGCGCACCAGGGACATTTGTAATTTTATGGGGAAGACTTT
Organism: Leptonychotes weddellii; assembly: GCF_054177405.1. Classification (NCBI taxonomy): domain Eukaryota; kingdom Metazoa; phylum Chordata; class Mammalia; order Carnivora; family Phocidae; genus Leptonychotes; species Leptonychotes weddellii. Next base: position 5,578 of record NW_027782069.1, on the reverse strand, counting down.
AAGACCAGAATGTCTTCGAGGCTCAGAAGAATGAAGCAATCACAGTGGAGTGGCAGGCACATAGGCTAACATTTCTGAAAAGGAGTCTCTGAGACTTTAAATTCCACAGAGCCCTGCTCGTCCCCGCTGTTAGCACAGAGCATCTTGGATTATGGAATGGCCCGTCTAAGGCACAGTTTTATGTTGACCGTATTTTTAAGACCAAACATTAGGACACCTGGTTCAACAATGGCAGGGGACATTTCACTTTGGATCTTCCGGATACAACCTGTAACTCGCAGTTAGTTTGAATAAACTCAAGGTTGATACAAAATGTATCTAAAGTCCTCCCTACTGTGTATGCTCTGCTTACTTTCAAGAGCCCACTGCCTACAGCCCTGGGCTTCGACGCCTGGTGCTCTGGGCTCAGACTCCCTGGCTTATGGCAGTGGCCAAGGTCAGCAGTCTCCCTAAGCCTCAGTTTCCTTGTCTAAACAATGCAGATGATAACAGGACTGGCATATTCAAGCATGTGAATCAGGTAAGTTAGTAAATGCCAAGCCTCAGCACCGTGCTGGACACGTAGGGAGCAGACTCTCATGGACATTCGCCATACTGGTTTTCCAGAGAGTTCTCTTCCACCGAGTATCCAGTGAGTTCGAGATGCTAGTCCCCAGGCTGGTTGCCCTCCATCTCGGACACGCCTGTCCTCTACACCTACTCCTGACATGCTTACTTGTCCTGGAAGAACCCCGTTTTCCGTTAACATGGCAATAAACTCGGGGGTGTTTGCTTTTCATCTGGAGCCAGCGGTCAGGATGGCAAAGCTATGCGGGAACCCTAGGTCCTCTGACAGACCAAAGGGTACACCTTTAGGCAGGTGGAGCCACCTGAAGGCCTTGTCACCCTCTCTGTCAGCCTTCTCATTCACATCTGTCCCTGGAACCTATTCTTAAGGAAACAAATCCGGGCTTTTACCCAAGGGTTATTCTGAACATGCGAGAGCCCCGTTGAGGGGGAAAAAATTAAGTGACTCTCCATGCTGTGAAAATCCTTCTGAGTTACTTTTTCCTGAGGTTTCCATAGCGATCCCTCTAAAGAAAATGAGCCCCTGACCGCGGGCTGGAGTGGGCGAAACACAAAGCAGGATTGGCGGCGAGGGGCTGCAGGTTAACCACGGGGAGTTTTGTGTTTTATACAGAGATCAGAGGAGGAGAACCCAGGCCCCAGGAGCAGGGCCCGGCCAGTTGGGCTCCTCATGAGCCAGCCCAGCCTTCCTGGAGCTGCGTTCCCTCCTGCCTGCCTGTGCGCCTGCCAAAGGAATGTGGGGCCCGGGACCTGACGGCCTCCTTCAAGGGACCTGAGTCTATGTCCACGTACTGTCCAATCCGTGGTTTTTATACCAGAGACTCACCGAAGTGAGGATCTCAGCAGCAGTTTCAAAACCCTAACGCGGACGGGTCTGCACACCTGTTCTCCAGACATGGGCATCTGTGGATCCCAGGAGGCATCCAGGTCAGTGACAGAGGACTGTGCATCCAAGTCTTCAGTGGAGGGAGCACTGAAGTCTTCAGGAAACAGGAGATGGCCTGTGTTGGGTGCTGTTGCTCTCGGGGAAGGTTCAGGCTTCATGGACACGACTTCCTGTTCTCAGGCTGAGCTGCCTGCCTGAGGCCCGGGGCGAGGGGGGCGCAGGAGGTGGCACATGGTGAGCGTTGGCATGGGATGTGGAGAGGCTCAGGGCGGACGGGCCGGGCTGGAGACCGTCCAGTTAGGAGCCTCTGCGAGCTCAGGTGGCCTCTGAGCCCGCCACGCCTTGTCCGCGGTCGGTGAGCCGAGCGGCTCGGAGCCCTGCCACGTCCCAAGCTCAGCACACGGCCTTGCGGTGTGGCCACCGAGCTCGCGGCTTCTCCCTCGGCCCCTCCCTGGTCTCCGTGGCCTCCGGTGCCCCAGGAGTGCTGGGCTTGGGATGATGCAGACACCCTCCCCTCCGAGGCATCACCAGCAGCGCGGCCCTGCAGGGGCCCCGGGGCCGTCCTGGGCGGCGGGACTGCTCTCTCTGGGAAGGCATGGGGGGCGGTCCGAGGTCGGACAGAGCCTGCTGTGGTGTCCCCGGGGGGAGCGCGGAAGCGGAGATGTAGGGCAGGGTCCAACACCTTCCAAGGCCATTTGCCAGTATCCCAGTGAAACGTGAGTACTCAGACTTGTAGCTGGACGCTAACTGCAGTCGGCAGAAGCTTCTGTCTGCATCAGCAGCGAAAGAGGTTGGAGGGGGTCGGGTAGCCGGGAGGAAAAGGAGTACCTGGAGGAGACGGGGGAGTAAGGATCGAGGACCTCTTAAGAATAGCTAAGTTTAATATTCAAAATAATCCATTTTTATTTACTTTTCTGCATGTAATCTGCACCCCCTGACCACTCGCTGGCAAGGGGCTGCCCTCACAAATGCCATGTGCGTGTGCACCGAGCCAGAACCTGTCTGAGTGGGCCAGGGAAGGCCGCCCCCACGGGGCTGGGAATGGACGGCCGGGGCCACAGTGCTGCGGGAGCTCTGTGCCATGACCCTTCCTCCCCCAGGGACCTGAAGACACCACAGAGGGACCCTGGGGTCCGCTGGTGTGGATGTGGGTGTGAGCCGATCTTAACCAGATTGTAAGGGGGAAGAAGACCCCAGCTGATGTTGGGACGCACTCACAGACACATCAGCACGATAATCGCATCCCATTCCCTCATCCTTATCACCCTACGGGGCCCCACAAACGAAGGATAGGATGGTTCCCTAAGAAAAGGGTTCTTACCTCAGTAACTGGGTCCTTGCTGATGTCCTCTCACCTCCTTTCCCCTGCCCCAGCCCTTGCTTGGGGACTGTGCCTTTCACATGCCTCCGTCCCGGATCTGTGTCCACTCTCAGGTGGATGGGATGCGCCCCCTGGGTGACAAGTCCCACCCCCATGTGCCCTGCCCTTCTCCCCAGGGGAGGCTCTTCTGGAGAGGGTCTATATCCCCGTGGCCCTTGAACCAGGGCCAAATCACCTCATTGTGGTTAACACCGCATTTGGCCTCTTGGGAGGATTGGATGCCCCCATTTTAGGTGACACTCATGGGGTCCTGAGTCCACATTTGAGGGTCTCCCCCATCTGACTCCTTAGGAGACATCCCGGCAAGGCTCATGCAAGCGTGCAACCTTTCCATTTGTCCTGGGCACCCCTCCTGCTCCGTGGGATCAGGGGCGGTTTCACTGGCCTGCTGGGCAGGGCTCACCTGGCCTGACACTTGGAGGAGGCTCCAAATACATTAGCTAAAGCGGAAATAAGTTTGCTTGTCGACACCGGGCTTGGTGCGCCCGCTGCCGCAGATCAGGGCTCTGTGAGACTCTTGTCAGTCAGCCTGAGGGGGCAGCCTCGGGCGAGTGATTCAGGACAAATGCAGGGAGCTCCCACGCAGCACAGGATCCCTCTCAGAGGCCAAGAGAAGAAACTGAATAATTTACCTCCAATTTTGGCACTTTCTGTTCTGTGTTACCGAAGGGGATGATTCCTGGGAACGTGGCCTGTGGCGGCTCCCTTTCCGATGCACGCAGAGGCCCAGAGTCACTATAGTAACGGAGACAAGTTGTTCTGGTGTCTTCTCTTGCCCTGCCACATGGGGTGACAGTCACAGGTGATTTGAGACACAGGGCACACCTGTGGAGGCTGAAGTCACAGAAGAGGACATTGTCAAAGAGAGGGCTCTGGCCCCGCCGAAGGAGGGCGGTGGGAGTCAGCTTGTCGTGGGGGAGACACTCAAGAAGGGGTGCCCAGGGAGGCCGAGAATCTCAGGACACCTCCACCTGGGAATGAGCGGCCATACCGGAGACTGGGACCAGAAGAAGCCTCTAAGAAAACAGTGAGTTAATGCCCACTTCTCTCCCCGTGCCTGTCCGTGATGGGCATACTGCGGACTTCCTCACCACTTCCCTTGGTGTCTGAAGCTGGCCTTGCTAACCAGAGTTCATTCTCTTGGAAGCTATACCATAGAGCTCGTGCAAGAGAACACGATCAACTGTCCTTTCCCCAAACCCAGAGGACTGTGGTCAAGCCTGGCTTCGTGGATCCATGGCTTACATCCAGTATGGTGGTGGGTGCTGACTGACTTCTCCACACTGCCCTCATTTACTCCTCAAGGCCCACAGCCCATCCTCTCTGACCGGACTCTGCCACCCACAGAGGAGCAGCTGTCCCTACCCCTCAGGCACAGACCCTTACCTACATATCACTTCCACCATACTTGACTTTTGAAGTTCTTTCTCTCTATACCACGAGATCCATAAGGATGCACACTGCATCACGGCATTACGCCTGGCCTACTTGAACCAATGAATTAACGAAATCGAGTGTATATATCTGTTTACTTACTGGACCTGGAGTCAGGATCAATACCATCAGTTGGCCTGCTGCTCTCTGGCATGGGGCTTTAAATCCCACCGGCTTCTTCTGCCCAGTGCTCTAGTCTTGCCCCCCAACCCCCAGGCAGAAGGAGACCATCACTCTTGAGTTCTGGCCCTGGGCCCTCATTTTCCAATAATAAAGGAAAATAATCCATCCCTCATGAGCCCCTGGCAGGTGCAGAGCACTGGTGTGGAGTCCAATAGCTTCCAATAGCTTCTATCCAGTCCCCAACCCAGTGCGGCTAGAAATATGGGAATTGGTCAGGTGTACAACACACGTGTTAGATTCACCCGCAAGGCGGCAGGTGTATTCGGCACTTCAAAGATAGTTTCATGGATCTAGGTAAATGGCTGGAAGCCTGTCATTTGTTCTCCAAGACCTGGTCTCTTCTCATTTGCATGTATCAGAGTAGGAGTTTTATTTTTATTTATGTGATTATCTGATGGTGTTTATATTCCCCAGTGGTCTGTATGATCCTCTAGGGCATGACTAGCTGCTTTTATTCAAGCCCTATACCTGCCTCCTATAAGCGACAGGCACGGCATAGGCACTGTGTATTCATTGAAAGAATGTCCAGTATAAAAATCTTTATCAGCAAAACTATCTTATCAGCAAAACCACACACATCTATACCGATAGTCTGTAGATCCACGTTTGCTGTCCCGTCGTGGGATAGTGAGAAGAAGTGTTCTATACACGAGGCTGTTTAAAATTTGTTTTTAAAAATTCATTTCTCTAAAAAGAGGTTGGGATGGTTGCATTTTTCTGTCAGGGTATGAAACAGTATTTCCCAAGCAAAGCCCATAAATCATAATAATAATTTTTAAAGTTTGCCCTAATCTAGTCTCTTTACAAATATTTTTCTTTTTTCCAGACTATCGATGCCATATCATTGTAACAATTAGGAAAGAAGAAACACAGAAGAGTTCAAAAGAGGAAAAACAAAGACGGATTACCTGTGACCCTCTCTCACTTGGAGATAACCACAGCTGACATTGTGGTATTTTCCAACGTAAGAATTCTCCCACATGGTTGAACCTTCTTCGTAGCATTGTTTCTTTTTTTTTTTTTTATTCTTATGTTAATCCCCATACATTACATCATTAGTTCTAGATGAAGTGTTCCATGATTCATTGTTTGTGCATAACACCCAGTGCTCCATGCAGAACGTGCCC
>NW_027782068.1:0-289 GCF_054177405.1 Leptonychotes weddellii | reverse complement strand
CAGTGAAATGTTATCTAGATGAAAGCAGAGATTGTTTGTTTTCCCAACTGATAGAGCCACACCTAGAATCCTGACTTATTTTAAGAGGGACTGACAAATAAGTACATCAACCCCAGATTAAGAATTTTTCTTCAATAATTTCCTTTAAATTCCCACAGAAATTTATGGTTTTAAATTGATTTATCCATCAGGGTAAAATGTATAAACAATAATTCAAGTCTACCAATGAATTTGGTGAATGAATTGATTACAGATGTAATTCCTTAGAGTTAAATTATAAATGAACTAT
>NW_027782067.1:0-289 GCF_054177405.1 Leptonychotes weddellii | reverse complement strand
ACTGCTGTGCTATTTGAAATGTTTGTTTTTTTTAATAATTTTTATTCCTTCTTTCTTGCTCTCTCTGCCAATTCCTTTTTTTTTTTAATTTTTTTTTTTTTAAAGATTTTATTTATTTATTTGAGAGAGAGAGAATGAGAGACAGAGAGCAGGAGAGGGAGGAGGGTCAGAGGGAGAAGCAGACTCCCCGCTGAGCAGGAAGCCCGATGCGGGACTCGATCCCAGGACTCCAGGATCATGACCTGAGCCGAAGGCAGTCGCTTAACCAACTGAGCCACCCAGGCGCCCT
>NW_027782066.1:0-289 GCF_054177405.1 Leptonychotes weddellii | reverse complement strand
AAGCAGGCTTCCCGCTGAGCAGGAAGCCCGATGCGGGGCTCGATCCCAGGACCCTGGGATCATGACCTGAGCCGAAGGCAGACGCTTAACGACTGAGCCACCCAGGCGCCCCATAAATAAAATCTTTTTAAAAAAATAAACATATTTCAGCTTTTTAGTATGGAAAATTACTAATGTATATATGAATGATATACAGAACTACCTTCTACCTATTACTCAGTCTCAAAAATTATCAACTCATGACCAATCTCATTCAATTTGCCTGTCTTCCATTCCCCCAATTATTTAG
>NW_027782065.1:0-289 GCF_054177405.1 Leptonychotes weddellii | reverse complement strand
TTCTTTATCCTTCAGATTTCAGCTGAAACCAGCTCTTCCTTCCCCAGAGCACCTCCCAGAGACCCTAGCAGGGGCATGACCTGCTCCGCCCCCTGAGAATGCCCTCCAGGTGAGCATTTTTCACACTCTATTATAATGATTTGTTGCATGGGGCTTTCACAGAAATCGACATCATCTGGTGATCTTGTTAAAACTGAATCGTGGATAGAACTAGAGCGTATTATGCTAAACGAAGTAAGTCAATCAGAGAAAGACAAGTATCATATGATCTCACTGATATGAGGAATTC
>NW_027782064.1:0-289 GCF_054177405.1 Leptonychotes weddellii | reverse complement strand
TACATACATTTTATGTATTTATTTTGTATCTCCTTCTATATGATAGGTACTTTATACAATTATGTATCTATTTCTACATTCAGATGGTTTAACTGTCCAAATTTCCTGCATCCTTACTGATTTGGGGGCTGCTTATTATCAGCTGCTGAGAGAGGGATGTGAAAATTTGCCACTCGAGGATTTTATTTTTCTTGCAGGTCTTGAAAGAGAGAGAGAAAAAGCATGAGTGGGGGGAGGGGCAGAGGGAGAGGGAGAAGCCCACTCCCTGCTAAGCAAGGAGCCCGATGTG
>NW_027782063.1:0-289 GCF_054177405.1 Leptonychotes weddellii | reverse complement strand
CTGGGATCAGAGACTCCACACTCCCATGTACATCCTCCTCGCCAACTTCTCCTTCCTAGAGATCTGGTATGTCACCTCCACTGTCCCCAGCATGTTGGCCAACTTCCTCTCTGACACCAAGGTCATCTCCTTCTCTGGGTGCTTTCTCCAGTTCTACTTTTTCTTCTCCTTGGGTTCTACGGAATGCTTTTTCTTGGCTATTATGGCATTTGATCGGTACCTTGCCATCTGCCGGCCTCTACATTATCCAACCATTATGACGGGACGTCTCTGCACCAATCTTGTGGTC
>NW_027782062.1:0-289 GCF_054177405.1 Leptonychotes weddellii | reverse complement strand
ATAGGAAAAGGACTGTCAGGTTTGGTGTTAGGAAAACCTGGGATTCAATCAGGATTTATTTAGCTGCCTTTCTTTCAGTGAATTTCTTAACTTCACCCCACCCTGGAACACCCTCCGGTGAGTGTGAGTACAGAGGCCCCTCAGGGCAGCGGTGAAGGGGGCTGTGGATACAGGGTCCAGCCCCGGGCCGGCTGCAGGGTGATGCGGCTGCAGGAGCACCAGAGCTGGATTCACTGTGCGGGAGCCCGAGCAGCCGCCGGAAAACTCATAGAACACGTGACTAATGGAG
>NW_027782061.1:0-289 GCF_054177405.1 Leptonychotes weddellii | reverse complement strand
TAGCAATGGTTCTAATAAAGTGGAAGAAGACAGTGCTATCTGACCATTTTTTGCTTCTCATTCAAGGAAATCTAGAGGGTAAAGGTACCAAGGTGGTCCTGAATCTTCCGTGATAATTGGTCCTGACTACCAAGGAGGACTAGGTTGCTACTACACAATGAAGTTCGTCTGGAATGCAGAGGTCCCCTGGCCTGTTTCTTATTATTCATGGGACCTTGTGATTAAAATCAATGAATAACAGCAACAATCCAATAGGAAAAATGTTAACGGCTCAGACTTTCCAGAAATT
>NW_027782060.1:0-289 GCF_054177405.1 Leptonychotes weddellii | reverse complement strand
TTGTGTCCGCCTTCCCCTCCCACTCCCCCAGCACAGGATCCCTGGAACTTAGGCTACATCCCTCCACCATTTCAAATTCAAATTCAAAACGGCTTGATGCATATAATATGGGGCGTCCAGTCCTACATGTAGTGTCTCAGAGACTCTAGCAGATCTCAGAGCTGGTCCGTTCTCTGCTGTTGTAGAGGAGACCTGCAGCTACATTTTGGCTCTTCTGTCACCTGTATACCCACAATGCATTGTTCGGCGATTTGGGGCCTTAGGTTTTCAACAGGTAAAGAAAGAAAGC
>NW_027782059.1:0-289 GCF_054177405.1 Leptonychotes weddellii | reverse complement strand
CTGTTCGTTTTTCTCTACCATAGCACCTCCTTTTCTTCTAGGCACATATGAAGAGATATCATATTTCCAAACATGTGAGTTCGTGTACCGGCAGTCCTCCCCACCATGAAGTCAAAGTCTATACCTGCTCAGTTCACAGCTGCATTCTCAGCCCTGGCATGGTGCTCATTAAGTATTTGTGGAATGATGAAGGAGGGAAGGCGGGCCGGCCAACTCATCCCTTTTATTTGAAGGGTCAAACATAAAATTAAAACTATTTGCCCTGATATTCTATCACGAAAATGTTAAA
>NW_027782058.1:0-3508 GCF_054177405.1 Leptonychotes weddellii | reverse complement strand
GCAAAGCCTGTCCCCGGAGTTCTGCGTCGGACTGAGTTGTGTAGAGCTGGGGCCCCTGTTCTCTCACCCTGGGCGAGAGAAGGTGGGAGAAGTGTCTTTCTCTCTACGGGTTTTAAAGTCAAAGCTACATGTCCACGAAGGAGCCTGTTCCTTGGCTCAGGTCTGCCCTAGGGACAGCAAGTGGTTCTAACAGGAGGCGAGGAGGACTGTCTTCAAGCCAAGCAGGACAGTGGCCTGGGGCTCTGCTCCCCAGAAGGGGGTCCACCGGGAGTGACCTCAGAACAGGGGGCACAGAATAATGGCTTGCTGCTCGTCCCCTCCCTCGTGCCCACAGAGAGCACACGGACAATGTGGCGTGCCTCGAACTCATGTTCAATGTACTCTGACACCCCAAAGTTTTCCATGAATTATGAGGAGATCCACAGCCAGCCAACGTGTGGGCCTCCCTGAGAAAAGAATGGGAATATTTTGCCTCTGATGCCACTGAAGTCCCGAGTCAGGGGCTGTGACGCCCAGACTCTGGTCTGTTAAACTGGGGGAGAGACACACAGAACCTGCAAGCTGCCCTCTGGGGAAGCGTCCTATGGAGCTAACAGGAGGGACCCCAGGAAACATGGATGTCATCACCTACAAACACCGAGACACCAGTAAAATTCCCTAAGTCTCAGGAAACTGCCGAAATGTGACCTTCTGCAGGGGTGTGTTGGGGCCGGCTGAACTCACTCGAGCAGTCTGATGTTCGGTTCTCTTCCGCTCCGGGTGCGCCATGTCCTGGCCGTGACGGCCAGGGGTTACTGACACCACGGCAATGGGCAAAAGCTACAAATCAGAGCTGACCCCCCGCCCCCCAGAAATCTTGTTACTGAACATTTGCCAACACACCACGCATTTTAGGGATGTAATGACGTATGAAACTGGCACTCAGGGTGCCTCCTACAGGCAGGTCCCGTGCTTGCTTCTCACGGATTGTTACCTCTGATCCCAACAGTGGCTGGCTGAGAGGCAGACATTAATGTCTTGACTTTTCAGAAGGGGAAACTGAGGCTCAGATGAGGCTGGTGAGCTGCTTGGGTTGCTGCTACAAGGATCCAGGGTTAGAACGAAGGCCTGGCTGGTAGAGCTGGGTGTCCCCTCAGGGAGCCTGGGGAGGAACTGAGCCCGCGGAGGGCTGTCCGCTCCAGCCTGAGGGCACTTTCCAGCCCTACCTCCCCACGGCCGTGCCTGGACCTCACACGGTCTGGAAGCTAAAATGCTGTAGCTTCGCCTGTCGATGTCCTTTGCCTCCTGAAGTCCCACCGATGGCGGACTCTGCTCCTAAAGGGCCAGATAGCAAATCTGTTCCGTTAGGAGGCCCGTAGACCCATGTCACAGTGGTTCCATCCCATCCTGGAGCAAAAGCAGGCCTAGCTGTCAACAAACACGGTGCTCACGTGCCAGCAAAAACTTCTAATTTGCAAAAACACAGGGCAGCCGAATTTTGCCAGCCGGACAGGAATCGCCAAATCCTTCTTTAGACTCAAATGTAGGTAACCCAGATTTGAAAGTAAATGTTGCATCCATGGAGTTCAATAAAGTTGCTTTTTTTTCATTTTGAATGAAAACAAGGGGCTTGTAAATAATTTTTTCTTGAAATGTCTTCCCCGTCTTGCACCAAAATCAGTGATGCTCAAAGTCACGCTGAGTGGGACTTTTTCAATCATTTATCCAGCGAATCTGGGCTTGGGGCCTGTGCTGTGCTAGGTTCCGTGCTGGGGTCTGAGCACGAGAGAGCTAGCAGGATGCTGAGTGGAGGCTGGAATGGGGTGGGGGTGCCATCTGGAGACCCCAGAAGAAGCCTGTTGTAGGGTAATTCTCTCTGCAGGGGTACATACCGAGTCTCCCCCACAAATGGGGTGCAGAAACACAAGGCTATCCGCTGGTTCTAGCTCTGGGCCCCAGTTCTGCCCGGGGTTCTGTTCTGGGACCTGGTGTGGGCTTTTCCCTCCGGCTCGCTCTCTGAGTCGGCACAGACCCTCTTGATACACTCCACCCCTCTCCTCATGTGTTTGGACGACCCCCGGCAGCTTTCACGTCTGCGGTTTGCGTGATGCCCAGAGAACCCCATCTGGAACAGGGGACCATGTTGTAGATCCTTCACTCAGGCTGCACTAAGCACATAAGACTTGCTCACCGGATTCTCCCACAATGACGGATATTAAATAGGCATTATCAGGAGCAGGAGAAAATCTTAGAAGTGACTAAGCAACCAATACCTCCCTGAATGTTGTGTCTCCCAGCAGAATCCAAACACCACAGTGCAACGACTTCCGTGCTGGGCAGGCTGGTGGCGTCTCCGGGGTGGCGGACCGGGGAGGGGCACCTGCTGCTTCCCGATGGCCAGTCCAGGGGATCTGTTTGTGCACCTCGCAAGCTCCGTGCCTGTTTCTGGTACAAGCACTTTGGGGAGCGCTCTGGCTCTTTCTCTGATAGTTGCGTGGATAGGAACGAAGACGTCTAGTTGGACTTGGTTCTCAGAACGACTGGTGGTTGAACTTCTGCAGAGAAGAAGGGGGAAAGACGCAACATGATGTTTGGAACAAAGTCGCTAAGCTGGATCCTACACCAACTATCATTTTAAAAATAAAATTGGTGTCTGGGAGGTGAGTTTGGCTGAGACCAAGCTGGCATCTGCCTTTGAGAGAGAACATGCGGGGAAGATGGATTAGCAGCTAAGCCTCAGCATCAGATGGCTGGTTTTGAAGGAAGGTGTGAAAGTGGAGCTTTTCCGTCTCATCTGTGGTGTCAACTCTGCTCCCTCTTACAGAGCAGCCTGGGCCCTCGAACCCAGGTGCCCACTCCACGGCCAAATGGATCACCTTGGTTGGCTGGTCTCATCCCTCATCTTTCGCAAATGGCGCTGGGATTCCATCTTTTCAGACTCAGCTAACGTCCCTGGCTCAGAAAATGACATGGACAATGACACTCACAATGATGGGTCTTCTCTCCGAACGCACCAGCTCCCATGCGGCCTCCTTGGCTCCAAGCTGCCCTTCACATGACATACACAGGTTCTTTCTTTTTTTCCTTTTTAAAAAAAATTTAAAATCAATTAATTAACATATATTGTATTATTAGTTTCAGATGTAGAGTTCAATGATTCATCAGTTGCATATAACACCCAGTGCTCATCATATCCCATGCCCTCCTTAATGCCTGTCACCTATTTATCCCATCCCCACCCACCTCCCCTCCAGCAACCCTCAGTTTGTTCCCTAGAGTTAAGAGTCTCTCATGGTTTGCCTCCCTCTCTATTGTTATCTTATTTTATTTTTCCTTCCCTTCCCCTATGTTCATCTGTTTTGTTTCTTAAATTGCACATATGAGTGAGATCATATGATAATTGTCTTTCTCTGACTGGCTCTAGTTCCATCCCCATCGTTGTAAATGGCAAGATTTCATTTTTTGATGGCTGAGTAGTATTTCATTGTATATGTATATATATGTGTATATACACACACATATATATATA
>NW_027782057.1:0-289 GCF_054177405.1 Leptonychotes weddellii | reverse complement strand
CTCTGCCTACTTGTGCTCTCTCTCGCTTTCAAATAAATAAATAAAATCTTTTAAAAAAATAAATAGAAAACAAATATAGTCAGGACTAATAAATAAATAAGCAATACTTAAAAATATATATAATAAACAATGGAATATTATGCAGCCATCAAAAAAATGAAATGGAACTAGAGGGTATTATGCTAAGTGAAATAAGTCAGTCAGAGAAAGACATGTATCATATGATCTCACAGATATGAGGAATTCTTAATCTCAGGAAACAAACTGAGGATTGTTGGAGTGGTGGGGG
>NW_027782056.1:0-289 GCF_054177405.1 Leptonychotes weddellii | reverse complement strand
CAGAGAACAACATTCATGTACCACTAACAATAAAATGCAGCCTAAGATCTCTAGGCTAAGACAATAATAGTCCCTGACTCTAGTGTCACATTTATCACTCTGCTATGAAACATCTGTTTTCACGTCAATTGCTTATTTACTTAGGGCTTTTTTGAAGGCAGAGAATTGTCATTTATATCATTATAACTCTACCAAGTATAATATCCACACATAGTGCACATTCAATAATAGATTGTTAGAGAAAATAATGAGCAACTATATTCTACATGTTTGAATCAGTAGTCATACA
>NW_027782055.1:0-289 GCF_054177405.1 Leptonychotes weddellii | reverse complement strand
TTCTGCAAGGGGTTGGTCACACTAACACTGTCTTGAACCAGTTACACAGCCTTGGAGACATGTGGCCCGTCCATCTTCCTTACAAATCGTAGCAAGTTACTTCCATTTCAAAACCTATTTGCTGGGCGCCTGGGTGGCTCAGTTGGTTGAGCGACTGCCTTCAGCTCAGGTCATGATCCCAGGGTCCTGGGATCGAGTCTCGCATCGGGCTCCCGGCTCGTCGGAGAGCCTGCTTCTCCCTCTCCCACTCCCCCTGCTTGTGTTCCCTCTCTCGCTGTGTCTCTCTCTG
>NW_027782054.1:0-289 GCF_054177405.1 Leptonychotes weddellii | reverse complement strand
ATATGATACATGTCTTTCTCTGTTTGACTTATTTCACTCAACATAATACCCTCCAGTTCCATCCACGTCGTTGCAAATGGCAAGATCTCTTTCACACCAGTCAGAATGGCTAAAATTAACAAGTCAGGAAACGACAGATGTTGATGGGAAGCCTGCAGTATTCTGTTAGCAGTAAAAATATATCTGCATGTTTGTAATATATCTGACTTAGGGAAAAATATATGACATAGTGTATATGAAAAATCTAGAGTATGTAAACCTTAATACAACCATTCAAGCATATTACTTC
>NW_027782053.1:0-289 GCF_054177405.1 Leptonychotes weddellii | reverse complement strand
CCTAGGCTGACAGGTGTTGGTGGGCCCGCGGGGGTGGTGCTACGTTCTACTACGGAGCAAGCCCAGGTGCACGGGCACCGCGTGAGGGCATCTAACCAGGAAGGGGCAGGGGAGAGGTCTGAGAAGCACCGGGTGCCACAGGGAGCATGGGACGCCCCGGGCCTCCCCAGAGCACAAACCTCTTTGTACCTGAACACCACTCACAGGGTGCTCCGCAAACTCAGCTCTAAGGAAATCTCCCTCGGGCACCTCCTCCCAGACAGACTGCCGGGGCCCCCGTAGGCCCCAG
>NW_027782052.1:0-289 GCF_054177405.1 Leptonychotes weddellii | reverse complement strand
TCATGATTCAAAATAATACAGTATTAAACCCATTAATAAGATTTGCCAAAACATCAAGTCCATGAAATCGCTTCAGAAGAAATATACAGCATAAAAGGGCAAACTATGCACAGAAAAACGAACCCCATTATTCCCAGATCCCATGCCATATTCTTCTCCACTTCAGATCCACTGACTTCTCTTATTTATGCTCCCATCGGCTCCAGTGTGGTCTCTGCTTATGATTCCACCCAACCGACTCTCATGAGGTCAGCAAAGGCATCTAGTTTTCTGACACGCCAGGCAGTTT
>NW_027782051.1:0-289 GCF_054177405.1 Leptonychotes weddellii | reverse complement strand
GATGCCCCTAAGACCCCAATCCTCAACTTCTCCCAGATGACTAAGAACCAGAGACGGGAGCCATGACCTCCTATGGGCCTTCCAGCAAGAAAGCCCATGAAAGGGCGCCTGGGTGGCTCAGTCGGTTAAGCGACTGCCTTCAGCTCAGGTCATGATCCCAGGGTCCCGGGGTCGAGTCCCGCATCGGGCTCCCTGCTCGGCAGGGAGTCTGCTTCTCCCTCTGACCCTCCCCCCTCTCATGTGCTCTCTCTCATTCTCTCTCTCTCAGATAAATAAATAAAATCTTTAA
>NW_027782050.1:0-289 GCF_054177405.1 Leptonychotes weddellii | reverse complement strand
TTCAAGCCCAGCTAGTATCTTTAAAATCGTCATTCTGAACTCTAGTTCTGACATCTTACAAATGCCCGTATTGATTAGGTCCCTGGCAGCCGGTACTGTCTCTTGTTCTTTTTTTTGAGGTGATTTTTTCTGTCTTGTCATTCTTCCAGAAAGTGGTCCCTTTTCTGTTCAGAGAGTTGCTGCTATTCTTTTCTTCCATCTCCTGTTGAGTTTGTAGTTGTTCTGAATGTTTTGACCCCTACCTAGCTGAATTACTGGCACTAGATGAAATTTAGGTCTCCTATTCCTG
>NW_027782049.1:0-289 GCF_054177405.1 Leptonychotes weddellii | reverse complement strand
AGTCTAGGGGCGCCTGGGTGGCTCAGTTGGTTAAACAACTGCCTTTGGCTCAGGTCATGATCCTGGAGTCCCGGGATCGAGTCCCACATTGGGCTCCCTGCTCAGCAAGGAGTCTGCTTCTCCCTCTGACCCTCCTTTCTCTCATGCTCTCTGTCTCTCATTCTCTCTCTCTCAAATAAATAAAATCTTAAAAAAAAATTAAAAAAAAGAAATGTTAGTCTATCCTAGTGATTAGAATAATTGACAGTCTAAGAAAGATAGAAGGATGAAGAGACTTAAAGAACAAAAA
>NW_027782048.1:0-289 GCF_054177405.1 Leptonychotes weddellii | reverse complement strand
GAACACTTCATCTAAAACTAATGATATAATGTATGGTGATTAACATAAGAATAAAAAAATAAAGAAAGAAAGAAAGAAAGAAAAACGGAAAAAAAAAAAAAAAAGAATGAGTTGGTAACAAGAAAGTTTGAGGAAGATCATGGATAAGTGAAGGGAATTTGTAAAAGGTATCCAGGGATTTAAACCAGGCCTTCACAGTATTTGCCACCATATGGTTAATATTTTTGAAATTTTTTTCCAAATCCCCATCATCCTTTAGCTATTCTGTGTTTTTAATATTTTCTTGCTT
>NW_027782047.1:0-3508 GCF_054177405.1 Leptonychotes weddellii | reverse complement strand
GTATCCCAAGACCAGGTGTTCAACCTCTATCAGGGCACAAAAGCAAAATAAAAGCGATTTTGAACATGAAAAAAAAAAAAAAGAATAAAAAAATGGGTTACAAGACCTAAACATATAATTTGAAAATTCAGTTGAATTCTTTGTAACACACCTGAGGATAACTTGTAAGTAAATTATCTTTTAAATTGTGTGTGATATTGTTTCTCTGTTAAAAAGAAGTACCAGTTTTGAAAATAATGGAATTCATAAGGATTAAGAAGTTCAAATATGATACTGTAAGAGCTATTATCCATCAGATCCAATTCTTCTTTTTATATATTCCTTCTGATAGCACATGTATTAGAGTAACTGCAAACCTAGCTATGAGAGAGTCATTCAATCATGTATACTCCATTTTTGCTCATTTCTTCTTGCCCTTTTTAAATCTCTTTTTATTTAATTCTAGCAACCTAATCATTGCCTCAATACTCCAGGTCCATAGGATGTGTGTCACTTATTTATATCAGATAGTCGTGCAGTACAATGTTGAATTTAGTACTTCATTATACACTACTTTACTAAGTATATAGTCAAGCCTTACTCGCAAATGAAGATTGTCTGTTCCGTGAGGGCAATAAGCTCCAACACATATTTCTTTTGTACCTGTAGAAACACATCTTCAATTTAAAGCTACTAGACTGGGGTGCCTGGGTGGCTCAGTTGGTTAAGCATCAGCTTTTGGCTCAGATCATGATTCCAGGGTCCTGGGATCAAGTCCCATGTCAGGCTCTCTGCTCTGTGGGGAGCCTGCTTCTCCCCTTCCCTCTGCCTGCAGCTCTGCCTGATTGCTCCCTCTCTCTCTGTGTCAAATAAATAAATAAAATCTTTTAAAAAAATGAAGCTAATAGATTGAAGACCGCTGGATTTCTAAAATTATATTTAAAACAACTCTTTCATCAAATTAATGATTAAAATTGCAAAAATTTATTTTTTTGACCAATGTCACAAGTATAGCAATAAGAACTCTTGTCTTTGATTGATGACTTCAATGACTTATTAGAAATACTATTCAAAATAAAACAAATTGTTCCCTAAAATCTCAATAGCATATAACTAAAGTAATAGGACACAACGCTTGAGAGGCAATGAGAATAAGTTCAGAACTCTTAGTCTTTCCTAGTGATTAGATAATTGACATTCTATAATTGATAGAAGGATCAAGAGATTTAAAGAACAAAGATGAATTAAAATCATGGTTAAACAGATTATCTGCTGAGTAAATTATTCCTTGTCAGTAGCTGTTTTGGAGTTGGGGCTGAGCTATTAATCTAATTCTGACAATTCTTGTTCTCTGTTTGCTCTAGGAAAAAGGAAAGCAAAAATAATGACTGAGAGGGGCACCTGGGTAGCTCAGTCAGTTAAGTGTCTGCTTTTGGCTTGGGTCATGATGTCAGGGTCCTGGGATTGAGCCTCATGTTAGGATCCATGCTCCACAGGGAGTCTGCTTCTGCTTGTCCCTCTACCCCTGACCCTGTTCATGCTCTCAGTCTCTCTCTTTCTCTCAAAGAAATGAATAAAATCTTAAAATAAAACAGAATGACTGAGAGACAGTCTACTTGCTAAAATGTCTGCTCATCAGAACTTTACCATACCTGTTATATCAGACTTACCAATCTTGAACTTACGCCTTTTGCTGGGCTTTGCTGAAAGGCAACAGGATAGCTTAAGAAGGTGAACAAGAAGAAGAAGAAGAAGAAGAAGGAGAAGAAGAAGAAGAAGAAGAAGAAGAAGAAGAAGAAGAAGAAGAAGAAGAAGAAGAAGAAGAAGAAGAAGAAGAAGAAGAAGAAGAAGAAGAAGGAGGAGGAGGAGGAGGAGGAGGAGGAGGAGGAGGAGGAGGAGGAGGAGGAGGAGGAGGAGGAGAAGAGGGAGAAGAAGAGGGAGAAGAAGAAGAAGAAGAGGGAGAAGAAGAAGAAGAAGAAGAGGGAGAAGGAGAAGAAGAAGAAGAAAAAGCAGTAGGAGGAGGAAGAAGAAGAGGATAGGGAGGAGGAGGAAGAAGCACTTACCATTAAATTATTAAATTAAATTAAATTAAATTAAATTAAATTAAATTAAAGGTACTTACCTTTAAATTACAGTTATCCTCTTTTTTCTTCTGGAGAGATTTGGAGTTTCTCACTTATATAGTTCCCAAAGAACAATAAGAGTATTGCTGCTACATAGGAAGAACCTCCAGGCTTCTATTGGGTTGCTTCAGCCAGAACATTTCCTCTATAGAAATTATCACTAATCTCATTGTATTCTATATTATTAAATTGTCAAATGATAACACGTTTTCCACTGTCTTCCTTAACTGTGATAAGCATGACATAATAAAAGGTTAAGAATGCAAATGTAATTGCTTGATGACATAGGAACTACTTTGGGGCAAGATTTAGGAAGAAACTTTTGATTTGTCAGTAGAACCAAAGGAATCACTAAGTGGTTCCAGGGCCAAGAGTCTACAAAGGAGAGACCCACATTAATATACTATATCTAATTTAGAATTAATTTAGTTCATAGAGAATTAATAAGTGAAGATAATGTATGACATCAGATTCCCTTAGCAAAAATGTTGGAAAGGGGGAGTTGGACATTGTAAAGAGGGTCCAGTGAATCATTTGGTGGGGGATGGCACTTTCCACAGCACCTTGGAAGGAAATTTAAGACAAACTAACCTCCATGGAAGGGAATTAGGGAGGTAAAAAATAAATAAATAGAAGTTGGCTTTCTTGCACAAACATGAAAGGTCAACTCCAGAGATTTCTGTGAACTTAAGATTTGGCTGCTCCATTTATTGTCACTTTGAACTTGAGCATTAAAACCTAAACAGTTGATGAGGTGGAATGAGAAACAAATGTCAACATAACAATCCCAGTTAAAAATATATTGAAAATCTTTTTTAAGAAAACCCGAAGAACATAAAGAGCTGAACAAAATGCTCGCTGAAGATAAACTTCCGTCACTTGCTGGGAATCTGAAAAGACGTTCAAAGGATAGAAACTGCTATTTTATCAGTTGTCTATGGAAAATTACAAAAAAAAACCCTCCAGAAAACCCAAACATAACCTATTTTGTATGCACTAGGAAAATGCTTGATTGGATGAATACACCTAAAAAAGGAAACTCCTTTGAATCAAAGGAGCAGAATACAAGGGCTAAACTTGTGCCCTGGTCAGATGTGGTTTCAAAATCTGTCTTCATCACTTTTAGTGGTATAATCTGGGCAAAATACTTAACTTCTCTAAGTCTCATTCTTTATGTCTATAAAAGAGAAATAGGAGTAATGTCTTTGTGAGACTTGAGGGAGATGACCCATATAAAGTGCTTATCCTGGCCTACCAGAAATGTTCAATAAATATTGGTGATGAGGAAGATGATGATAGTGACACGCTATTTCTTAGAACTTATGAGTTGTTTCTTTGGGTGTTAACAGCTGGATGAAAGAGGGGATGACCTCGCATCTACCGAGCCTCTAATAGTATATAAGGTA
>NW_027782046.1:0-289 GCF_054177405.1 Leptonychotes weddellii | reverse complement strand
CTCTGCCCTTCACCCTCCAAAATACGTATGTGTGTGTTTATGATTTCCATTTATCTTCTCCCATTCCATAGGGTACCTTTTCATTTTGTTAACTGTTTGCTCTGCTGTGCAGAAACTTTTTAGTTTGGAGTCCTACTTGTTTATTTTTGCTTTTGTTGCCTTTGACTGTAGTGTCATATACCCAAAAATCCTTGCCAAGGCCAATGTCAAGGAGCTCTCCCCCTGTATTTTCCTCTGGCAGTTTGATAGCTTCAAGTCTTCCAGTTAAGACTTTAATGTATTTTGGGGC
>NW_027782045.1:0-289 GCF_054177405.1 Leptonychotes weddellii | reverse complement strand
ACCATATGAGGTTTGTGAGGCAAGTTGGTGACAGAATCCAGATCTAGAGGCAAGGAATGTTTAAAGTGTTTAAGGACAACACGATCTACACGCACTGTTGAGAAGTTTAGAGGTGCTATTTACACAAATATTGGATTTGCTAATTGTCAGCTGTTAACTTGTGTAT
Organism: Leptonychotes weddellii; assembly: GCF_054177405.1. Taxonomy (NCBI): domain Eukaryota; kingdom Metazoa; phylum Chordata; class Mammalia; order Carnivora; family Phocidae; genus Leptonychotes; species Leptonychotes weddellii. The sequence goes on along the minus strand of NW_027782045.1, from coordinate 123 downwards.
AAATTTTTTTTCCATTGGTTCTCATTCCTTTTTTAATTTTTTATTAGTTTTTTATTTTTTTATTAACATATAATGTATTATTTGTTTCAGGGGTATAGGTCTGTGATTCGTCAGTCTTACACA
>NW_027782044.1:0-289 GCF_054177405.1 Leptonychotes weddellii | reverse complement strand
CGGGGAGGAGGCCAGACTGGCAGGTGGGGCCTCAGGAGACAGGGGAGCTGGGGGCAAAGCTTCCCCAGGGGACCACGTGACGCTATCCACGTGACAGCTGCCATCGCCCAAAGCTTCCTTCCTGAGAAGATGCTGCCGATGGCGTCCCCAGGCTCTTGGAAAGTCGGATTTTGTTCTGTTATTTCTTCCATGAATCTTCCCCAGCCCCTCGTGGAGAAATGAGAAGGACAGGGCATAAATCCACAGAGGTTTGGCGATGCTCTGCCCAGAGGAGGGAGAGTCTAAATAA
>NW_027782043.1:0-289 GCF_054177405.1 Leptonychotes weddellii | reverse complement strand
CGGCTCCCACAGGTAAATGGCACTAAAGGTCTCCATGGGACAGCAGGACCAGCCACCTTCTGGGCTTGAAGCCAGGGCTGCCCCTCCCCATGCCTCTCCACCTGTAAAAGGCAGCAGCAAACAAAGAAAACAAGACCAATGGTAGCCACCTGGGGCCACGGGTGGGCTGAGGGAGGCATGTTTGATGCAGAGAAAGACTCCACCAGGAGCCCAGCCCCAGAGACTAGGAGAGGACCTGGGGGACAGGAGCTCCTGCTGTCAGGACCCTAGCTCTGTAGTTCTGCATGGG
>NW_027782042.1:0-289 GCF_054177405.1 Leptonychotes weddellii | reverse complement strand
GGGAATATGGGTTTCTCTCTATAGAAAAAGACACTGAGGCTCCTCCAGGTCCCACAGTGCGTCTTAGACCATGGGGCTGTGGAGCTGTAGGAGCAGGGTGGAAAGGGAGGATTTTAAGCCATTTCCCCAGCTGCTGGAAAGGGCTTGCTTATCTAATGCCAACACACAAGTTCCAGAGAGGTTGAAATTTCAGAGCAGGGGGAGGTCGGTCTGTGCTCAAGAACACTTGCATATTTAGGACTCCACTTTGAGATAATCTAGTTCACCTGGTATTTCGAAAAGAACATCA
>NW_027782041.1:0-289 GCF_054177405.1 Leptonychotes weddellii | reverse complement strand
AACTCAGAAGGACAGAGGGAAAATTATTTGTCTTCCCCTACAAGCACTATGTTAAATTAGAAGGATTTGTTTCCAGTCTTTAAGAGATGTACCCAAAGTTGGTATAAAATCTTAATCAAATTAAGCTTCCTTCTACTCCACGTATGCTGAGTTCTTGCTTTAAAAAGATAATCATAAATAGGCACCTAAGATTTATCCAATTTTTTTTTCTCAATCGAGATAATGATTTTTCTCTTTTAGTTCCTTAATGTGGTAGATTTTCTTTTTTTTTTTTAATTTTTTTTTTTTT
>NW_027782040.1:0-289 GCF_054177405.1 Leptonychotes weddellii | reverse complement strand
TAAGCACTATTTGGTTGGATTCAGACTGAAGCAGGAGATGGCAAAATAAATTAAGGAGAAGACAAAAAGAATAAAGTTCTTGACTTGGCAGTAGTACAAGATTCTGGTTAAGAAGGGGTTGCACAACATGGTCTGGATTTATGTGAGAGTATTTGCTCCATCTCACATTGGCAATCTCTGATGACTGGCATCTCTGATGACATGTCAGTTGATCAGCCTCCCTAAACAATACTTTGGACCTAAAGCTCTAAAGGGTAAGGCAATCTTCTTTGATAACTCATTTACATTT
>NW_027782039.1:0-289 GCF_054177405.1 Leptonychotes weddellii | reverse complement strand
TATGACGTACAGAAAACATCAAGCTTATGTCCCACTGTACTGAAGTCTCTGACTTTCCATGCTCTGGTCTCTCATCTCCCTGTGTCCCGAGACTTCCAGGGATGTTATCTTTTTCTCTAATTGGTGCCGGCCCCTTAGTGCCCCTAATTATACAACCTCCCCTCGCTTTTAGTGACCTCCCTCCTCTCCTTGTTTCAATCCTATACATCTTCCAAGTCTTAAGACAAATTCTGTCTCTTCTAGGGTATAGTTTCCCACCACTGTCTCCATTATTTAGATCCACACAGAG
>NW_027782038.1:0-289 GCF_054177405.1 Leptonychotes weddellii | reverse complement strand
AGCAGTTGGCAAAGTGTCTTACGTAAAATATTGTTTTATGAAGTGTGAAGAGAAAAAGAAGAGGTTGCTGAGGGGGATTTTGAAGACGTATAATCACTGAGATACAATTGGGGAAATATTTATGGATGTACTTGCATTTTTGATTAATGACTCATGACTTTTATTTGGGAACTGCTAAAAGGTAAAAAAAAAAAAAAAAGAAAGAAAACAAAACCTATTGACTGAAGGTCCCCAAGGATTTGCGAGATGCTTGGAGCCTCTCTGAGACCTGAGGTGAGGACAAGTTCTG
>NW_027782037.1:0-289 GCF_054177405.1 Leptonychotes weddellii | reverse complement strand
TTTTAGAAAAAAACACCAGATTGCATAGCAGTTGAAGGTCCTTACATGTCAGAACCTTTGTACTGAGAATTGTTTAGCTGTAAAAGAGAGGCCCTTTCAGAAGTTGTAGGTATAGGGGCGCCTGGGTGGCTCAGTTGGTTAAGCGACTGCCTTCGGCTCAGGTCATGATCCTGGAGTCCCTGGATCGAGTCCCGCATCGGGCTCCCTGCTCGGCGGGGAGTCTGCTTCTCCCTCTGACCCTCCCCCCTCTCATGTGCTCTCTCTCTCTCTTTCTCTCTCATTCTCTCTC
>NW_027782036.1:0-3508 GCF_054177405.1 Leptonychotes weddellii | reverse complement strand
ATGCTATCCCCACTGTAGATAATCCTTAAATAGCTCTGGATCAACATACAACTATGCTGCTGATAGGACTTAGGTTTTGGACTATTGAGGAACCATGGATTATTCAGTTCAACTCCTTCTTCCGAAAAACGAGGAAAGAAAACTAAGAGGGCGAGACTCAATTCTATTTTCAAACTCATAGTTTGTACCACTCCTCTATGTTACCTTCTTCAAGCACGTAATTAAATCTCCTTGTCACTTTAATGATAAAAAAAAAAAATAAAAAAAAAAAATAAAATAAATAAAATAATTCAAGGTACAAATTAACAAGGAATAGAACAATTTCAGTGAAAGAATTTGAAAGATAGATCTCAAAACTAAGAAAAAACAAAGAGTGGGAAAGAAATATATTATTTTCTTATATATTTGCCATGTTTAGATCATATGGAATTAATAATTCCATTGCTTTTTCCATGTTAATGCAAATTTTAAAGCAATGACATTATTAATACAGCATATGCATAATAAAAATACTGTTTGTCTAAAGAATTGGCATAGAAATATCAACACATCCATAATGATAGTTATTGTTATGGTTAAAGCTTTAATGAGTTTTTATTTAAATCACAATGTTCATTTATTATTTTATTCTATATGTAGATCCATACTTAAAAAAAAATCTATAAGCTCCTTATTTACTGATGCCTACCTGCCTCCTGTAACAAAATGAGCCTTTAGAGTCCTGGAACAGCATAAAATGCATGCACACATTTGTCTAACTTGAGGTATATTTGGATAATTTATTGATGCCTTGCATGACCTCATGAAGGATTCAGGAAAAAGGAATAATTATGAGTCAGAAACTGTTCACCCATTGTGCTATTTCATTATATCGTCCCCATTGTCTTTTTTGTTCCATAACCTTAAGAATGGAACTGTGGTGCCTGGGTAGCTCAGTCAGTTAAGCATCTGCCTTCAGCTCAGGTCATGATCTCGGGGTCCTGGGATCAAGCCCTGAGTCCTTGTCCTTGGGCTCCCCGCTCAGTGAGGAGTCTGCTTCTTCCTCTCCCTCTGCCCCTCCCCCCTGCTTGTGTGCTCTCTCTCTCTCTCTCAAATAAATAAATAAAATCTCAAAAAAAAAAAAGAATTCACATACTACATCATATGATAAGGCCTTTTAAAACAAAGATGGAATGAGTGTGTCTGCAAGTGGGAACTTTGTTCCCATCTTTGTCTGATAGACTAATACTATCTTCTTTGGCTTTGTGATTTTTAAAACCCACAGTATTTTCCTCTGACCACATAAGATTTATTGTTGAATTAGGTGTTTTCTTTCCATCTCTCACCAAAATTTTACTTGGGTCTTCCCCATATACATCATCAATATAGAATAAAATATTTAGATAGATCCTACTCATGAATTTGGGGAAATGTAAAAATGTAAATGTAAATTCAGTGAATGTAATGTAAATGTAAAATGTAAATGTAAATTCAGTGAAATGGTGGTACAGGTTATTCAGAGTATAATATGTATTTCTAAGGAAATCTAAGGTTATTAACAATAAAATAATATTTAAAAAAAAAAAACAGATTTTAGACACCTTTAATTTCAGCAGAGTCCAAAGAGAACTTCCAATTCTGATCAAAGCCCCTATTCATTCCATCCCTAACCTTTTCCACCTTAATGTTCTCATTTGTAATATAGAATTAAATGAGAAGCTAAGCATCCTTTCTTCTCTAAAATGTATGTAAGATTTTTGTAGGTCTCTAAATTTGTGCTTCTCTTATTTGCCAGTTAAAAATAAAATATTAGCATATTTAAAAAAGACATTTAAAAATGATCACACTTATTTCTAACCTGATCTTCTTAATCACCCCTTTTCCTCACCCAAATATCTACTGGCTTGCAATTTTAGCTTGTTTTCTTTATTTTTCTCAGGGCCATTTTATATTTATATTTAAACATCTTGTAAAAAAAGAAATTTCCCTCCTGCAGTAGAGTTTTAAAATGTAGGTGTAAATTAATCCACTACTTAAGCACATTTTGGAATTTCTCATTATGGTATTTCAAATCACTGCTAATTTGCATGGAAAATAGTCTGCATTGCAGAATATCATTTTGCTGTTAGCAGTAAAGGAAAGGCACATGCTATATATTCTGAATTTGAATAAAATTTCCCTAAGCCAAATTGAATCTTAAAATTATGTGTTGTCTTTTTTATCTGCCTCTTAGAAATAAGGCATGGCTAGGAGAAATAACTTGTCCAAAACCACAGAGTCTGTTAGTAATCATTTCTAGACTAGGACTCAGGTATCATGACTCAGTATCTGATGTGCTAGTGATTATCCAAAGTGTCTACTCAGTTTTAGTTTCCCAGCTCTAAGCATACAGTAGGCATACATACATATGGAATTTATGGCGAAAATAAAACGAGTAAATTCTGAACATCTGTTCTCAAGCTAGTGTAGGAAAAAAATACTACTTAGAATTATAGTGATACTACTTAACACATGCTTCTGTTTGCCACTTAATGAAAATAATCTTTTATCCTTTTACTTCTAGTTCCTTTATTTAATATATTAACATCCTCACTGAATCAGTATCTGTGATTTGATTGGAATGACAGAATATAGAATTTGGATTCAGAATGTATCAAATACTTTGTGTATACTGCCTAGATTCCAGTTATTTAGCTGATGCATCCCCCAGATGCTGCAATTATATCTTCCCCAGAGGCTTGAACATAGTAGATGAAAATTGTCCCAATGGGAGATGCCTGAGAAGCTGTGCTCTCTCTCCACCAGATAACCTCTAGCCAATCATTGATTCAGGTAAGGGTATAACCACTTGGCTGCCTTATCTCTGGGTAAGACTTTGTCTTGCAAGTCACACTCCAGATTTCCCAGAGAATCATACTAGATTTGTCTGGCAACCATATCTTATTTACCTTTTTTCTAACATTAACCTGCTTTACTCAACTTCTTCTTCTGAGAGCACCCATCATCTGTTCAAGAATCTGTCTCAGACTCTAGTTTTAAGAAACCTGTGTCTCAGATGGTGACATATGATATCAATCCACTGCTGGAGGAACTTAAAGACTTTGATGCATGAAACAACTATAGCAACAATAAAACTTAAGTTTTCTTGACTGAATCAACTCATCCACATTAATGGTCTAACAGAAGGTGTGTGCCCATTTCCAAATGGACTTTACTCCATTTTCTACTCTTCTTCTATATATGACAACTGACATTCAATAAAAATTTTTTGAGAAATCAATAAAGCAAGAAACAATTTTAAAAAAATCAGACTCAGATAGAAGAGATACTGGAGCTACTGGTCAGGAATTGTAAAATAACTACTACCAATATGTTAAAGGGTTTACAGAAAAAGTTAGACAATGTGCATAAACAGTTGAGGCATTTAAGCAGAGAGATGGAAATTATTGAGGGTCATATAAAAATTCTAGAAAAAAATCCCTACCAGAGATGAAGAGTGATAAATCAACACACACAGCAAAGGAAAGCA
>NW_027782035.1:0-289 GCF_054177405.1 Leptonychotes weddellii | reverse complement strand
GTAATAGCTCTTGGTTGGAGATAATAGAAACCAGTATAACTATTTTAGACAGGTGTGTAAGGGGTTCCCTAGACCATCCTCAGGCTCAGTTTTGCTATAAAGACTCACAAAACTCATAAAAGCTGTTTTATTCTTGGTTACAGTTTATTGTAACAAAAGAATACAGATTAAAAACATCAAAATAAAAAGGTGTGTGGGACAAAGTCCAGGAGACACCAGGCACAAAGTCAAATATATTCACAGTGTATTCACATAGAGATGCACTTAATTTTCTGAGCAATTATGTGTC
>NW_027782034.1:0-289 GCF_054177405.1 Leptonychotes weddellii | reverse complement strand
TAATTGTAGAGCTTCTTACCTCTACCTTCTGTTGTTTATACTCCTCCTTACCCTCTGTTACTGGTTCTTGATATTTCCTCAGACAGCCAGAACTAGAAATCATGTCTTCCGAGACAGGTGGCACGGAATAGTGTGGAAGGAGCATGAGCTCTGTAGTCAGGCCATTGTGCCTGCTCTTTGTCCCTGCCACTTATTATTTGCCCATGAAATTGGGCAATCTAATGAATCTTTCTGTGTCTTAGTTTCCACCTCCGTAAATGAGGATATTACCATCTAATGCATAGGGTTG
>NW_027782033.1:0-289 GCF_054177405.1 Leptonychotes weddellii | reverse complement strand
GGAAATCTGTGTTGATTGATTTGTTGGTTCTTTCAAAAAAGTGGAAAAAAGGAGACAAACTTTCCTTTCCTCCCACTTTGAAGGGGGTACATTCGCCTCCCAATTGGCATGAACCTGCTAACCCATAATTTGTCAACTCCATTCTCGTATTCCACTAAAACAAAATAAGTAAAAAGCTAATTTATAAGCCATTTCTGTGAAGTTTTCTGAGTCGTGTGCATAGTTTTTAAGTCACAGAGAAGGCTCTCTTGGTTCCATGTGTTCCCCATAGACCCCAGCGCAGAAAAAG
>NW_027782032.1:0-289 GCF_054177405.1 Leptonychotes weddellii | reverse complement strand
GGGTGTTATGCACAAACAATGAATCATGGAACACTACATCAAAAACTAATGATGTAATGTATGGTGATTAACATAACAATAAAAAATTAAAAAAAAAAAGAAAAGGTGGTGGAGAAAGCAGATGATATATGGAATAGTCTGCTTTCTCCTTGTCCCCTACTCATTATTTCCCCCTGGGATTTACTGTCAGTGAATGGATAGACAGAGAGATATTAACAGGAGTGGAGAGGAGATAGGGGTTAAAGATAGCACTGTGGAGGACTCAAAAGTAGTAGACATGCAGAAGGTC
>NW_027782031.1:0-289 GCF_054177405.1 Leptonychotes weddellii | reverse complement strand
GGCTAAGGTCACCAGTCACTTCCTAATTGCTAAATCCACCAACTCCTTGCAGCCCTAATCTAAGCTTATGACCCTGGATTTCTCTTTCTCTTGTCACTCTGCTGCTCGGGAGCTGACTCCTCTTCTCAAGTCTCCCTGACTGGCTTCAGCAGTGACATCAGGTTTTCTGAATCACTTCCTCAAGCCCTACCCTTTGGGCATTTTACAAGTACCGCCTGGAGAAACCCATTCATCTCTGGACTTCTCTTGAAGCTCCAACCATCTCTCCTCTAGCAGCTGTTTTGTCAAT
>NW_027782030.1:0-289 GCF_054177405.1 Leptonychotes weddellii | reverse complement strand
ATTAAGCCCTTCCAAGAATCCTTCAAGGAGAAACCAAAACTGCGCCGCTGAAATTCCTCCGATTGTTGAAATAAGCATTGACAAGGATAGTGATTCATGTGTCACCCCAGGAGCGAGACTTGCAAGAAGAGATTCCTACTCTCGGCATGCACCGTGGGGTGGGAAGAAAAAACATTCCTGTTCTACCAAGACACAGAGTTCATTGGATACTGATAAAAAGTTTGGTAGAACTCGAAGCGGACTTCAGAGGAGAGAGAGGCGGTGTGGTGTAAGCTCCGCGCATGACACG
>NW_027782029.1:0-289 GCF_054177405.1 Leptonychotes weddellii | reverse complement strand
TGACCTCATCTTTTAGCTCTGAGTATGGCAGAATGAGTGAACTCTACTGAAAATGGCTGCTAGGGACTCGTCATCTTCGGGACAGAGGCAGGTTTCAATTAAGGCCAGAGTGTATCAGTTCCACAAAGTGTTTCATGATGCAGAGGAGTTTGTTTACCAAAATTGTGGTTCCAGAAGGAACACTGAAAATTTCTAATTGGCCTGTTTAACAAACTTTCTCTCCAACTTTATATTCTTGAGAGTAGAAGGCATGAATTTTTTTGTATTCCATGCTGTAAAGAGTGCAGAC
>NW_027782028.1:0-289 GCF_054177405.1 Leptonychotes weddellii | reverse complement strand
ACAAAGGAGAAGTACCCACTCACACTTCTCAGTAGTGCCGAGGTCAGGAAATGGGACACACAGACAGGTACACACAGCCGCTGTCCCTCGGGGAACCACGGAAACGTAGGTGTGTGAAGGAGTGATTACAGCGGGGCGGCTTCGTTGTAATAATAGAAATGTGTGGAACAGGCAGAGATGGGACAGGGTGGGATGTCCTTAGCTGACCTGGACTCATCGTTACACAGAAGGAAAAATAGTGGGGCGCCTGGGTGGCTCAGTTGGTTGAGCGACTGCCTTCGGCTCAGGT
>NW_027782027.1:0-289 GCF_054177405.1 Leptonychotes weddellii | reverse complement strand
AAAAAAAAGAAAGGGAGGGGTTGGAGGGAGAGGAGTTTAACCTGTAGATTAAAAAACACTCAAAAGAAAAAAACTGGCCAAGACTAAACTTGACATCTAGGGATGCACAGGTAAATGACAAAACCATAAAGAAACATCAGAACATTGTTACTATAAAAGCCAGGACAGTGGTTCTTCTAGGGGGTGGGAAGGGTTGTGATTGGAATGGGGTAAATGGAGGGGTTTCTCGAGTGACTGGTAAAATTCAAATTCTTGACCTGGGTGATGGTTTCAAAAGGATGAGGCTTAT
>NW_027782026.1:0-289 GCF_054177405.1 Leptonychotes weddellii | reverse complement strand
TCTTCACTGAATAAGAATTCTAGGTTGACATTTTCCTCAGCCCTTTAAAGATATCTCTCTGCTGTATTCTGGCTTCTACAGTGCTGACATAAAGTCCAGGGATGTCTTTTTCTCTGATTACTTTTTCAGATTTTCTCTTTATCCTTGGATTTGAGCAATTTCATTATGAATTATGGTGTACTTCAATGTAGCTTTCTCTGTTTACTTTGCTTGAGCTTTGTTGAGCTTCTTAAATTTGTGAGTTTGTATTTATCATCACATTTAGAAAATCTGGAGTCATTTCTTCAAA
>NW_027782025.1:0-3509 GCF_054177405.1 Leptonychotes weddellii | reverse complement strand
TATATATATATATATATATATATATATATATATACCACATCTTCTTTATCTCTTCATCTGTTGATGGTTGATTGGGTTTTTATTGTAAGATTTTTTTTTTTAGCATATTCTTGGGGTGCCTGGGTGGCTCAGTTGTTAAGTGTCTGCCTTTAGCTCAGGTCATGATCCCAGCATCCTGGGGTCAAGCCCCGCACTGGGCTCCTTGCTTGGCAGGTAGCTGGCTTCTCCCTCTCTCTCTGCCTGCAGCTCCCCCTGCTTGTGTTCTCTCTGTCAAATAAATAAATAAAATCTTTTTTTTAAAAAAAGATCTTTTTAGCATGTTCTAGATACAATTCCTTCTTAAATAAGAGATTTGCTATATATTCTCCCATTCTGTGAGTTCTTTTCACTTTCTTAATACTGTTCTTTGAAGCAAAATTCTTAATTTTCAGTAAGTTCAATTTGTTTATTTCTATTGTTATTTGAAGAAACCATTGACAAACCCAAGGTCATGAAGATTTACCACTGTTTCCTTCTAAGACTTTTATAGTTTTAGCTCTTACATTTAGTGTTTTGATCTAGTTTGAGTTAGTCTTTCTGACTTGGTGTGAGGTAGGGGTCCAACTTCACTCTTTTGCATGTGGATATCCAGTTGTTTGATTACCGTAAAAAAGACTACTCTCCCCACCCCCAGGAAATACTTCCTAAGGACAAAATTTTCAGAGGCAGTCCCAACATTTTGGTGTCTAAGGAGAGACCCACCAACAGAGAATGGCGATAGAGGTGGGATAGAGTGGGGTAGAGGAGATGGAAGCCAGATGCTACAGTCTGAAGGGTGAACTGGATATGTGCAAAGACTCACATTGGTGAAATCTGATAAGGGAGATAGAGCTAGGTCTCAGAAAACCGACAAGATTATTGTAATTTCTTGGAATTTAAAGAAAATCTCAGGTCAAACAAAAAGTTCCATAGATCAAGAAAAAGTGTCTGAGGGAAGATGTGCATATTTGGATCTGCTGGATCCGATCTGCAGGTACAATATCAAACCAACGGCATTGTTGTCTGAGACAGATCCTGCAGAAATGGATCCTAAATAATGGGGGAAAATTAATCTCAAGTGTGGGCTTTGCTAAAGAATATTTACTAACAGATAAAGCACAGGATCCCTAAGCTTGTGTTTCTCACACAAGGGTTCTTGTGATCACTTGCATCAGAATTCCAGAGTGCTTTAAAAAATGTTCATTCCTGGGATGCATCCTAGACCTACCGAACTAGGATCTCATGGTGTAAGGCCCAGTTTTAATAAACTCTCCAGGTTTAGAAAGCTCTATAAGACATTTGTCCACTGTACGGCTGATGATGGGGATACTTACTAACCATTCCATTTATAGGATTCGTCAGCAGTTTCACAACACGGTAACTAGAGCCAGATTAAGGACCTCTTCTACTGGGCCGTTGCCTGGAGCAACCAGCTACAGATGGAGTTAAAGTATTCTTGAAAGAAACAACCGCAAACTGGGTCCACATCTGTCTAAGTAGTGAGGGGAAGTGCACCAACCTTTGTTAGCCTCAAACTGTCTTTTTTGAATATTTTTAGGATGAGCACAGGTGGCTGTCAGCTAAGTTTTTCAACAGCATGATTTTTGGTTTAGTGTTTCCTACTTGGAATTAGTGATTTATTTGAGCTGAGTCTTAAATCATTTAATAGTTCCTGAAAGTGTTCTGCTTTGGAAAATTGCCCCCCTCCACCGGCACTGTAAACAACAGCAACAACAACACAAAAGCCCGCACTCAAACAAACCCAGAGACAAGGATCGGAGCTACATAAAAGAGAGCTGTGTTGCTTAAATTTATCAGAAAATGGACACTATCCTGGCCAGTGAAAGTAACCGGGGAAAATCTTGCTTCTGCCTAAAACATTCACTAGCAGAAAATTAATTTCTCCTTGTTTCACTAAATGAATTTGAAACAAAAGGTGTAAAATATTGGTGTGAGAGGGTGCGAAATCTTTTACTTGTTTGGGTTCCTGTGAGCGTTGGTGGAGCCTGCATGTAGTCCTGACTATTTGGAATTATTGAATTAAGCAACTGAAATGAGTTCGATTCTAAAAAGTATTTACTGAGTGCTCACGGAAGACAAAGTTTGTGCCATCATTAACAAGAGCAAGACAGATATTAAATAAGTAATTAAAAAATATTTTTGTACACTTCTCTTCGGTGAGGCTTGTGTGTTGATAAACTCATGATAAAATGCTCTCAAAATACATGCTATGTAACACACAAAGTAGATGTTAAAATGCAAGTGCATGAAAGATGGAAAAACTTAGCATTCATAGATTTCATTTACTTTGAGTTGTCAAGAGTAAAAATATTAGAAATGTAACATACTTAGAATTTTAAGAATAATTCCAAATTTTCATGGAATTTTTATCTGGGAGGCAATCCTAACTTTATTCCTTGCTAACTCGCATTGTTGATAAATTGCAACATTACTGATGCATTTTCTAGGGCTAATGTCCAAGGAATGGCTAAAACATTAGACAAAAGTGCTAAAATGTTTTAAACACCATGAATCTGTTAGTTAGAAGTATCTGCCCAAATCTTTTCAATACTTCATTTGTTTCTGTCATATAAATCATTTATATCTCCTTTGCTTTGATAAAGGGAATCAGTAATTTACCAATTAAATTTTCTTTATTCCCATTATTACTGAGTCAGTATTAAACTATTGAACTAGCAATGTTTCATTTTTGCATGAAAATGAATTCCTAAGATGCGGTGGTGTTCATCCTGAAACACAGGGCAGAACATATGGAGTGATAAAATCCAGGCAATTTTATAAATTATAAATATATATAATTTATAATGATGAAACACACAGCTCTCAGACCATGCTAAACCATTATCCTGGAGAGCACAGGAAAAGTCTTTATAATTTAGAGATGCGATCACCTGTTGATTTTTCTGATGGGTGGTTTTGGCCTTTTAGAGTTTAATCAACCTGCTTCTCTGACTTGGAAGCTCGAGGCTAGAAGTAGCATAAAATGTATAGGGAAACCCAATTTAGGATCTTGGCTGTCTTCCATCAGGAAAGGTGTCATACAGGAGCCTTTCTTCCCATGGATTTCCTTATTACTCACATGGAACTAGAAGGACAATAATTTCGCAGATTCTATGGTTGTGGTGAATAGGTTGGACTTTGAATCAGACAGACTAGGGTTGGAGTCTTAATTCTCTAATCACAGGCTGTGTGACTTGGGCAAAAGGTAAAACTTTTGTTTTCTCTCTATAAGATGGAATCTATTTTGTGAACATGTTGTAAAGATTAAATGAGAAAACATATTTTTAAACTAATAAACCAATATGTCATGACCATAGTTGTATATTACTGCTGAGAAAGGATGACTAAAAGTGATACATATGTATATATACTTTAAAAAAACACTTTATAGAGGGACGCCTGGGTGGCTCAGTTGGTTAAGCATCTGCTTTCGACTCAGGTCATGATCCCAGCGTCCTGGGACCAAGCCG
>NW_027782024.1:0-289 GCF_054177405.1 Leptonychotes weddellii | reverse complement strand
CATCCTAGCCCTCGGAGCCTGAGGGGACAGCCCAGGCAGTGGGTACAGAAATGCTGGATTGACTTGTCAACCTAGCTGCGCAGTGGACAGGGAGGAAGGGGGGAGTGAGGCAGCCCCAGGGGCAGGCGGGGGCCTGGGGCCCAGTCTGAGGCTCTGGATCAGCCTCACTGTGATGAAGAAGACTCCCCTCTGCCTCCCTACTGGAGGCTACGCAGCTTCCCTTACATGCCCCTGGAGACAGGTGCTTCACTCCTGATTGAGGCAGTGGTTAGAAGCATCTTCCTCATTT
>NW_027782023.1:0-289 GCF_054177405.1 Leptonychotes weddellii | reverse complement strand
TATCTACACTCGCTCTCAGTGTACAGGGTATAGTCAAAGAGCAACCATCTGGGCTTCTGCTGTTTTCGGTTAACATTTATAAATGGTTTCCATGTTGCTACATGGTCTTCTGCACAGTGTTCCATTACATTGATCTACTTTTATTATTATTATTGGTCCTTAGAAACATCTTTATTACAGGGCGCCTGGGTGGCTCAGTTGGTTAAGTGACTGCCTTCAGCTCAGGTCATGATCCTGGAGTCCCGGGATCGAGTCCCGCATCGGGCTCCCTGCTCGGCAGGGAGTCTGC
>NW_027782022.1:0-289 GCF_054177405.1 Leptonychotes weddellii | reverse complement strand
AACCTGTTGAAATCTTCCTATTACTACAATTATTCCCTCATATAAGAAACAGGGAAAAAGGGGCGCCTGGGTGGCTCAGTCAGTTAAGCGTCTGCTTTTGGCTCAGGTCATGGTCCCAGGGTCCTGGGATCGAGCCCCGCATCGGGCTCCCTGCTTCGCAGGGAGCCTGCCTCTCCCTCTCCCTCTGCCTGCCACTCTGCCTACTTGTGCTGTCTATCTTTCTGTCAAATAAATAAATAAAATCTTAAAAAAAAAAAAAAAAAAGAAAGAAACCGGGAACAAGTGTTAT
>NW_027782021.1:0-289 GCF_054177405.1 Leptonychotes weddellii | reverse complement strand
AAGAGTGATCTTTGCAGCATCCTTGAGGATCCTGGTGGAATCCTTCTTGCCCATCCATCCCCCTATTCCACTCACATGTGCATGTGTGCACACACACACACACACACACATTCCTTTGAGGACAAGAGTGCATTTGACTGTCGTGATCAGTAGTTACCTTAAAATAATGACTATAATAACAAAATATTCCTGTGACCAAGACTGGTCCTCAGTGAAATGTCAAGTCCTCACCATGTATTTAGTGAACCCCTCCTTTTGGTTCTCTTGAATCTTGCAACTCATATTACCC
>NW_027782020.1:0-289 GCF_054177405.1 Leptonychotes weddellii | reverse complement strand
TAAGGGAAGAGCATAGTTCTAAAAAAAATCAGATTCACCCGATGTGGGGGAGGGGGGATGCTGGTGCTGATTTGTGTGTCGATTGGGGGTGGGGGGGGGGGAGACAGGGAGTGAGTGAGGAGGAGGGTGAGGGAGCTGGGTTGGGGCCTGGGGGCTGGCCAGGCCCTGCCAGGTGCCTGAGGGAGGATGCTCAGAGGTTGCCGAAGAGTTCATTTTTCTTGCTCCAGTCCATCTGCGGGGCCCGCTTGCTGCTGCGCTTCTGGTGGGCCCGCTCTTTGGCCACGGCCAG
>NW_027782019.1:0-289 GCF_054177405.1 Leptonychotes weddellii | reverse complement strand
CCATCTGTCACACAAGACCGATGGCCACCCAACAGAGGGGACTGAACCCAGTGGTACATTGTCTGAACATCCCTATGCGAAAGGCAGGAATGGAGAGACCATGGTGGCTAGAACAAACCACAGGTACCCGCTCAGGTGGTCACAGCATGAACTGCTCTTAGAGAATTCCAGTTTCTGTTCTGAGCCTCCATTCTGTCTCCATAAACTTGAGGGACCTTGGACAAGTTTCTTCACCTAAGACTGTTTCCTCAGCTTTGATTTAGGGATAACAGCACCCACATTGGGGGTT
>NW_027782018.1:0-289 GCF_054177405.1 Leptonychotes weddellii | reverse complement strand
TTTTGGTCTCCTATAGTCTCTTTGTGACCTCCGATTGACCCTGGGTGGGTGTGGGGAAGTCCTACATCTGCAACTTGGGGCATATAAAGACGTTTCCATTTCACCAGCTTGATTTTACTGATTGTCCTCTCCTTTTTGTGGTGAGTTTTCAAAATTCCTAGGTTCCAAGTATCACAGATCCTGTTAATACTTCCCTTTCCACCCCAAAGCAACGGAATACACATTCTTCTCTAGTCCCCATGGAACATTCTCCAGAATCGATCACATCCTAGGTCATAAATCAGGTCTC
>NW_027782017.1:0-289 GCF_054177405.1 Leptonychotes weddellii | reverse complement strand
AATAAATAACAACTTGGTAGATGCTGTATCAGGGACATCAGAGATTAATCCATTTCAAACAGAACTCTACCATTAAAAATACTAAGACTTGTTGAGTGCTCATTATGTGCTAATCACTAAGGTAAATGCTTTAGAGACATTTTCTTATTGCATTTTTTTTTTAAGATTTATTTATTTGAGAGAGAGAGAGAGAGAGAGAAAGCATGGCGAGGAGGCGGGGAGGGGCAAAAGAAGAGGGAGTGGAATACAAGCTGTCTCCATGCTGAGCCCAGAGCCCAAATAGGCTCCA
>NW_027782016.1:0-289 GCF_054177405.1 Leptonychotes weddellii | reverse complement strand
CTACTAGCCTCCAACCATACAGGTTCCTCACATAGTTTATTCAACATTGACCAAGCATGACTTCAAGTGATATCAATCAAAACCCTGCCTTTCATCCTTTTTTGTGTGGCAGAAGAGAAATTACAGGTGGATATTTTAATTCTTTATGTATTCTTCATGGGGCAAACCCATCTGCCAGGTGGTAGAAGGCAGAAAAGAAGAAAGATGAAGTGCCAAGAGGAATTCAGGGATGCTCACCCCTAGAATATCTCAATAATTTGATTTGGCTACTTCTTAGAATTGTCATGGG
>NW_027782015.1:0-289 GCF_054177405.1 Leptonychotes weddellii | reverse complement strand
CTAATGATGTAATGTATGGGGATTAACATAAGAATAAAAAAAATAAAAAAAAAAAAGAACCTTTGAGCAAAGGTTGACAAAGCAGTTTAGTAGAAACTGAAGATAAATAGAAAGTAAGAAACACATTTGACCCTGATGACAACTTTAATAAGAGCATTTAAGACAAATGACAATAATATAAAACCTAGGATGAGAGGCTGAGTTTTAGAGATTTTGACATGTCAAAATATGCCTGCCTGGTATACTGGTAAGGCAGGAAAGCTAGAGGCCTATTTACTTTGGGCCACTG
>NW_027782014.1:0-3509 GCF_054177405.1 Leptonychotes weddellii | reverse complement strand
TTAATTCAGTAGAATTCATAAATAGATAATTGTATCATATGTACTTTCTTTGTAGGGCTTCTTTGGCTCAGCATGAATCCTTGTGTGTACAACCATGTTGCTGTGTGTATCAGGAATCATTGGTTTTAATGACTGGCAGCCCTGAAGGTGCAGTCTCAGAAGCACCAGCCAGAGAAGGATCTGAAGCAGCTGAAAGAAGCTGTTTGCTTCAAGGCTCATCCACACACCCTCTCATCCCAGGAGCATTTTGTTCCCAGAAAGAGGTTCAATCCCTTGCTGTTTAGTAACATTCTCTGCTTGCTGTGGAGAAGAGAACCAAGAGGCAGAGTAGGTGGACAGGAGAACGTTGAGGTAGAAGCCCTGAAAGTCCTGTCAATGGAAGGGTCCAGGAACTGGGATGACGAGCAGTGAGGGAGGAACTGGCCAGGCTGCAGAAGAAACCTGTGCACAAGAAAATCCAGCCCTCAGGTAGCAGGCTGTGGAAGTTAGTCATGTTCAGCCTCTGACTCTGTGGGTATGTCCCATGTTCTCCCCTAGATTCCACTGCTAACCTCAGGTGTGGGCTGCAGCCTCCACCAGGGAACAGGAGCTGCTCTTTACTTCAAACCAGGAGCCTTCTTTCTTTGTCACCAGGGCATGGAAAGGACCCATTTCTGCAGCCACAACTCCCCACACCCCACAGAGCATACCTGACACATATAGACTCTCCTTTTGTTGAGAACTGTTTTCCTACATTACTGAGGCTCATAAGGAGGCTCCACACATGTGTGTCTCCTATTGACTCCATGTACTTATTTACTTTGAGCCATCGTAGACCTTGACTGTGGGTTTTAACTCTGACTAGAATGTAAAGTCTCTGTATCCGGACAGTGCAGATCTATTGCCCCTCTGTCCCCCTCCCAGTTTTCTATTTTAATTAGAAAATAAGGACCATCAACCACTAAGTTAGGATGTACATCACGTCTTTCCTGAGGAATAATATTGTGTATCAGATTCTGTCTTCTTCTTTGCACAAATTGAACTTAAACCAAAGGAGACAGGCACCCCAATGGGGATACATCGGGAACTCTACAACCAGGAAGAAGCCTGTGTGTACCCACAGGCAGCCTCCAAGCAGCTATGTCATGCTTTGGAGCAGAGCTGTTGTGAAGACACATTCTTCCCTTGTAAGTGCTGAGGGTAACAGGGAACACCGTGCATTACACACACGCACCAGTCCTCCTGTAAACTGGAGTGGATGCCAGATATTTGATTCCCCTCCCTGATTATGTCTCATGATGTTTTTAACTCTGTTAGCCCCTTCGTAGGTCACTTCTTATTGGGGGAAGTGGGTAGTTTGAGAGGAGGAGTGTCCAGGAACTCTGGAAAGCACAGGTTGTGTCCTTAGAGGAACATGTGCTAAAAGTGTTTCCTGTTCATCCCTGTTTTGTTAGCTTCCTCCCAGGATCCACTTGGGAAAGCAAGCATGTGTTCTTGGCCTTCACACAAGCCTGAGCCTTTTTCACTAAATGTGCTTTTTTCTCATCTGCTAAACATCCTCATAAGACGTGGTTCAGCTCAGGGAAAATATTTCTCAGAAGTGCTTCCTTGACTGCCTGGCCTCCTCAGATAAGGATGCTCACTCACTTCTTTGTGGCTCCCAAATGGTCCTGGTGTGCATCTCCCTCAGAACAGGTCCACCACCGAGGGCTTTGCACTTGTTCACCAGCTAGTAGAGGCAGAGATGCCTCCAATTTTCTACGTTCGAATACAGCAGTTATCTTCATCAACTCTGTCCTGTGTATTGCTGGTACAGAATTCATTCAGTCCATGTTGAGTAGTGTTTTTCCTGTAGACTTGACATGACTGATGAACTCGACTCTTACTCAACACCTGCTCCTGTGCAAGGGGATGTAACAGCATCCATATTCTGTCCATGTCAGTTCTAGGCACCTTGTAAGTTGGTAAACCTATCTTACATTTTTCCACTAGATCATTCAGTGAACCTTGTGAACAGGCCATTGTAGAGTCAGTGATGATGACAAACAAAGCATGATTTCCAGAGCTCTGAGACTCCTGAAGACCCAGAAACAGATGCAAAATGCAGTTCCTTTATTCCTTTCCCAGAAGTCTAAGGTACAGTTCCATAACTGTTTATGTAATTCATTAACAAATATTTATTCTGGTTCTAACTGCCCAAACGATGGCCCTACTTAGTCCCCGTGAATACAGCAATGAACAGAAATAGAAGAACTTGCCTTCATGGGGCTTACCTATGAGGAGGGAAGACAGACCCTAAGCAAGTACCCATCCTCTCTTCCTCCACGTGGTAAGATTTTCTTGCTGACTGTGGTGTGGAGAATAGGTGGGCATGGGATATGGACATGGGAATTTGGAATCAGGTAGGTGAGGAGATTCTTGCTGGTGTCCAAGTGAGAGTTGATAGGAGCTCAGTCCAGGGTGGCAGCAGTGAAGGGGTTGGAAATGGTTCGATTCTGAGTGTGTTTTGAACTTGTAACCTGCAAGAGTGAGATAAAGAGGTAGTTAAGGAGGGCACCCAGCTATCATTCTCAGACAGTGAGGTCTACATCCTTGGTCCTTTGAGAAGCCCAGTTCCACCCCAATCCTCATATCTCTTGTGAATTCCTGGAGTGTTTTCATTGTGTCTGGTCATCTCTGGTTTTGCTGTTCCTCTTTCTGTCCATCCTTTGGTCCCCTCTGTATCTGTCTGTCCTCTGTAGCAGCTCCCCTCCCACCTGGTATTAGCTGCTTTCTGATGGTTCACATCATTCCTATATTTCCTTCTGGTATCATTTTTGTAATGTATTTTGCTCATGTTCTGTTTTTGGTTGATTCAGGTAGGAGATTACTCAGCCATTAGATAGGATGAATACCCATCATTTTTATCGACATGAATGGAACTGGAGGAGATTATGCTAAGTGAAATAAGTCAAGCAGAGACAGACAATTGTCATATGCTTTCACTCATATGTGGAATATAAGGAATAGTATGGAGGACATTGGGAGAAGGAAGGGAAAAATGAAGCAGGGGGAAATTTTAGGTGGAGGAGAACCATGACAGACTAGGACTCTGGGAAACAAACTGAGGGTTTCAGAGGAGAGGAGGGGAAATGGATGGATTGGCTGGTGATGGGTATTAAGGAGGGCATGTATTGCATGGAGCATTGGGTATTATACACAAACAATGAATCATGGAACACTACATCAAAAACTAATGATGTAGGGGGGGCGGAGCAAGATGGCGGAGGAGTAGGAGACCTGGATTTCGTCTCCTCTCAGGAATTCAGCTGGATAGGGATCAAACCATTCTGAACACCTACAAACTCAACAGGAGATCAAAGAAAGGAATAGCAACAACTCTCTGAACAGAAAAGCGACCACTTTCTGGAAGGTAGGACGTGCAGAGAAGTGAATCAGAGGCGATATTCGGGAGGATAGACGGCGGGGGAGGGGCCTCCGTTGGCCGCTTCTGGCAAGTGATAAAACCACGGAGCACAAAATCGGAACTT
>NW_027782013.1:0-289 GCF_054177405.1 Leptonychotes weddellii | reverse complement strand
TTGGTGGGAATGCGAACTGGTGCAGCCACTCTAGAAAACAGTAAGGAGGTTTCTCAAAAAGTTAAAAATAGAAGTACCCTATCAGCAATCGCGATATTATGTACTTACCCAAAGGATACAAAAATACTAATTCAAAGGGATAAATGTACCCTGATGTTTACAGCAGCATTATCAACAATAGCCAAATTGTGAAAAAAAATCAAATATCCATTGATGGATGAATGAATAAAGAAGATGTGTTATGTATATACAATGGAATATTACTCAGCCATAAAAAAGAATGAAATTT
>NW_027782011.1:0-289 GCF_054177405.1 Leptonychotes weddellii | reverse complement strand
TAAGGGAAGAGCATAGTTCTAAAAAAATCAGATTCACCCGATGTGGGGGAGGGGGGATGCTGGTGCTGATTTGTGTGCCGATTGGGGGTGGGGGGGGGGGGAGACAGGGAGTGAGTGAGGAGGAGGGTGAGGGAGCTGGGTTGGGGCCTGGGGGCTGGCCAGGCCCTGCCAGGTGCCTGAGGGAGGATGCTCAGAGGTTGCCGAAGAGTTCATTTTTCTTGCTCCAGTCCATCTGCGGGGCCCGCTTGCTGCTGCGCTTCTGGTGGGCCCGCTCTTTGGCCACGGCCAG
>NW_027782010.1:0-289 GCF_054177405.1 Leptonychotes weddellii | reverse complement strand
ATTCATATTTTGGCAGAAAGGCTGAACGTAACAACCTCCAGTGGTCTTTCCAAATCTAAATTAAAAAAAAATTTGTAGATGGTTTCAAAAGACAGAAACATGACAGCTACAGGTGAACATCAAGAATCTTAAATTCTGGTGTCTTTTTGTGCTCTGTGTAAGTTTTGTATTTTTTTTTTTTTTTAAGATTTTTTTTTTTTATTCTTATGTTAATCCCCATACATTACATCATTAGTTCTAGATGAAGTGTTCCATGATTCATTGTTCGTGCACAACACCCAGTGCTCCA
>NW_027782009.1:0-289 GCF_054177405.1 Leptonychotes weddellii | reverse complement strand
ACCAATTGAAGAAAAACATGTGGTTATCACCCAGTTTAAGAAATAAAGTATTACAAATGTAGTTGAAGCCCTTCCCTTCTCTAATCTCCCTCCCCTCTCTGTCCCACGGAGATAACCACTGTTCTACATGTGGTCATTGTCATTTTCCTGTATGTTTTTAAGTTTTGGTTTATTTGTATGTTTCACTCAGCAAAATATTCTACTCTTTATTTTAAAACTTTACACCAGTACAACAGTAGCTAACATTCAATGAATGGCAGACGCTGTTCTAGGTATTTTACTTGTATTA
>NW_027782008.1:0-289 GCF_054177405.1 Leptonychotes weddellii | reverse complement strand
AAAAAAAAAAATAAAGAAAAGTATCCATCTTATCTAAATTGTCAAATTGGCATAAATTATTTATATTATCCTCTTATTATTGTTTTAATGTCAGTAGGATCTGTCAGGATAACTCTTCTTTCATTTCTGAAAATAGCAACTACTTTTCTCTCTTTACCTTGATTGGTGTAACCAAGGTTTTTTTTTTTTAATCAATTTTATTAATCTTTTCAAAGAACGAACTCTGACTTTATATGTTTTCTATTTCATTTACTTCCACTCTTATTTTAGAATTTCCTTTTTAAAAATT
>NW_027782007.1:0-289 GCF_054177405.1 Leptonychotes weddellii | reverse complement strand
GGCGCGGTTGCGGAGACTGGAGATGGCAATTTCACTAAGAGTGGCACTAAATAAAATAAACTCCTGAGCAGAACACTGGAGGATACACACTCACTCCAAATACTCATGCAGGTTCTGCATACCAATTGTACCTCAAGAAAGACATTTTAAGAAACAGAGAATACAGCTGTCACCAAAACAAGATATGAGAAGTAATTGCCTCTATAATTTGAAACATAAAATAATAGCCCATCATGCTCTCTTACAGATAGGAGTATTCTGCAGCTGGAAAATGACACTTTTAAAATAT
>NW_027782006.1:0-289 GCF_054177405.1 Leptonychotes weddellii | reverse complement strand
CTTAGCGGGAAGCCTGCTTCTCCCTCTGCTTCTCTCTCTCTCTCTGTGTCTCTCATGAATAAATAAATAAAATCTTAAAAAAAAAAAACAAAAAAACAATTAACCATGCTTCTCCTTACCTTCTTCTGAATAGAATACCCTACCTCTCCATCTTATCTGTCCGGCAAATTCTTCTTCACTATTCCATGCAAAATCAAAAGTTACCTCTTATTGGAGGTCTCCCAGATTTCCTCAGGATCAGTTGCCTTCTTTCCTGTCATTTCCTAATTGTTGTTTCTCTCTCTCTTTT
>NW_027782005.1:0-289 GCF_054177405.1 Leptonychotes weddellii | reverse complement strand
TGGACCAGGCCGAGCACACGCGTGGGTGCGTGTCTGGAGGGCCTTGTCACAGTCCCTATGATGGCACCTCCGGCTGTCACAGATGCTTTGTTCGGGGTCCAGAGGGAACTGTGCGCTAGGAAGGCCTCCCCTGGAGGAGGGTGTGGCTAGAGCCAGGCGACCAGGAAGGTGTCAGGTCAATTCTGTCTAGAGATGTCCCCGTCGTGATTTGTTAGAGATGCTACAGCCTTATCCAGGGAGTTGTTGTAACCACAGCTCACAGGGAGACCGCACTTGGAGTCACCGGTGT
>NW_027782004.1:0-289 GCF_054177405.1 Leptonychotes weddellii | reverse complement strand
TCTTACACTGTTGGTGGGAATGCAAGTTGGTACAGCCACTTTGGAAAACAGTGTGGAGGTTCCTTAAAAATTTAAAAAAGTGTTTTGTGTTTTAAATGCATTATTGTAATAAATCCTCAAAATGACTCTTTAAGGAAGGTACCATTCATCGAACTTTCATCCTTGTCAAAATGGGGATAATAAGAGAGATTAAGCAAGGTGCTTAAAGTCACAGGATAACAACAATTGATAGACCTAGTACTGTGTGTCAGGCCTTGTTTTAAATGCAAATGATGATCTTGAATCTTCA
>NW_027782003.1:0-3510 GCF_054177405.1 Leptonychotes weddellii | reverse complement strand
ATATATACAATGGAATATTATGCAGCCATCAAAAGGAATGAGATCTTGCCATTTGCAACGACGTGGATGGAACTGGAGGGTATTATGTTGAGTGAAATAAGTCAAACAGAGAAAGACATGTATCATATGATCTCACTGATATGAGGAATTCTTAATTGTAGGAAACAAACTGAGGGTTGCTGGAGTGGGGGGTGGGGTGGGAGGGATGAGGTGACTGGGTGATAGACACTGGGGAGGATATGTGCTCTGGTAAGCGCTGTGAATTGTGCAAGACTGTTGAATCTCAGATCTGTACCTCTGAAACAAATAATGCAATATATGTTAAAAATGATGATTTCTACATTTGTATCTCCAGCCTGGACCAATATGAACTCATCTGGCTGCTCTCTCAACAGTTTCATGTGGATGACAATTTGGCATCTCACACTTAAAGTGCCCACAGTTTAACTGTCAGTTCTTCTCTCCATCCCAACCTGTTTTTTTCTTGTCTTTTTCTTTAATATATATACCAAATTCTGATAATTTTGAACTACCTCTACTGCTTTCTTCCTTATTCAACAACTGTAATTTCTAACTTGGATTATTGGGATAGCCTTCTAACTGTTCTCTCTCCTATGCTAACATACTAACTATTTGCAATCCAGTAGTCAAAATGATTCTTTGAAACATGTCAGATCACTTTTTGATACCTGACTCTTTGTGATTTCTTAGATATCATGTCCTGCAACTTTCTCCTATGCTTCCTAAACTTCAGCCATACTGGCCTTTTTCCTCTTTTCAAACATGTGAAGCACACACCTACCTGTCATGGCCCAACCTCACATATTCTTCCTTTTGCCTGAAACATTCTTTCTTCAATAGTCACTTGGCTTTCCCTTTCTTACTTGTGGTTCAGTATTTCTTGTTAGATAACCCTTCTTTTATTATTGCAAATAAACTCCCCCTGCAATTTTCTTCTTTCCCTTCCTTATCTTGCCTTAGTTTTCTCCTCATTTATCATTTATATTTTATATTTGCTCTTGTTTGTTTGTTTAACTTTTGTCTTCCAAGCAATAAACTTGGAGTTGTGAACTCTGGACCATTAGGGGCCTTGTTGTGTTTTGGTGGTCAGCACAAAGCAAGTGTTTATTACATATTTATTAAATTAATTAATATGAGGTTATTCTCTATGTTGGTTTCCTGATGTTGGCTTACAAAATGCTATTGTTTTTGCTATTGTGGCACTCTTCCTCTACCCTGCTAGTGCAGGTGGTATGCAAGAATGTGGCACGCGGGGCGCCTGGGTGGCTCAGTTGGTTAAGCGACTGCCTTCGGCTCAGGTCATGATCCTGGAGTCCCTGGATCGAGTCCCACATCGGGCTCCCTGCTCGGCAGGGAGTCTGCTTCGTCCTCTGACCCTATCCCCTCTCAGGTGTTCTCTATCTCATTCTCTCTCAAATAAATAAATAAAATCTTAAAAAAAAAAAAAAAAAGAATGTGGCACGCTCCTGTTGCCTTGCTAAGGCCAGTGGGGACAAGTGGTTGTGGCATTCCCGCGGCCTTGCAGAAGTTGCAGGCATGTGCAGACATGGCACTTTCCTGCTGCCTCACTGAAGCTGGTGGGCACACAGCCAGTGAATTTTCTTTGCTGCCTTGCTAAAGCTGGTGGGCATGCCCCCCTTTCCCTCCTCATGCTCTCCAGCTGCCTCACTAAATCTGGCGGGTGTGTGTAGCCAAGGCATTATCCCACAACCTTGCTAAAGCTGGTAGGCATTTCCCACCCTCTGTGCTCTGCAGCTGCATTGCTAAAGCCAGTGGACATGTGTAATCCACAGAGGGAATGCATCTTGATTGCCTGGCCCTTGTGGCCACAGGGCTTGAGTTTCTGGGCTCCACAGGACTGTATCAATCAGAAAGACAGTTCTTGGCAGGCTGCCTCCCCCAGGGCACTGCACAAACAGTAGTAGACTGACACACACCCCCAGTCCTCCTATGAAAAAGGCCTGTTTATTTGTCCTGGAGCTTTAGCTTGAGGGACGGGTTTCAGGTTTGCCACATCTAGAGTCTATGGAAGAGCTCTCAGGAATACAGGTAGGGAGATACCATCTTTGTGCTCTCCCCTGGCCTCACTATAGTTGGCCAGTACTCCCCAGAAAAGAGCTTATATGCCCATCTGGAGCCCTAATTTTTGCAACTGTCACCCAGCGGACACCTTAAGATCTCCTGGTCTGGAGGCCAGCAGAGTTTACAATTGTAGCCCCACAGACCTGTATATATTTGCATATTTTAAAAG
The DNA here is from genome assembly GCF_054177405.1 of Leptonychotes weddellii. NCBI lineage: Eukaryota > Metazoa > Chordata > Mammalia > Carnivora > Phocidae > Leptonychotes > Leptonychotes weddellii. Next base: position 1,238 of record NW_027782003.1, on the reverse strand, counting down.
CTGCTGCCTGAGGGTCTGGCTTCCAGTCAGCCTGAAACTAGATGCTGAGGTCCGTCCTTTTGGAACACTGACAGGTCTTGGCACATTCTCAACAATGAGGACCTATCAAGAATAAATCAAGCTGTTTAGAAAACCACAAAGGTTCAGGGGACCATCAAGAACTACAGCAAGGTTGAATAATAAGATTCATCTCCTATGCAAGGCCACTCCTTCAAGATTGGGAGAGGTAACTGTTTTACCGTATACATAGAAACAAGCACAAAGAGTGAAGCAACATGAGGAAAAAGGGAATATGTTCCAAACAAGAGAATAAGATAAAACTTTAGAAAAATACCTCAGTAGAATGGAGTTAAGTAATCTACCTGATAAAGAGTTCAAAGTAATGGTTATAAAGATGCTAACTGAACTCTGGAAAAGAGTGGATGAATAGAGTGAGAACTTCAATAGAGACAGAAAATATTAGAAAGTACAAACAGAAGTCACAGAGCTGAAGAATATAATAACTGAAAAATAGACTAGAGAAGTTTGACAGCACATTGGAGGAAGCAAGAGAATGATTCCGTGATCTAGAGGACAGGGCAGTGGAACTCACCCAAATAGCAGTGAAAAGAAAAAATAATGTGCAGATTGCATAAGGGTCCTGTGGTACAACATTGGGCAGAACAGCATTGATGTTATAGGAGTCCCAGAAAGAGAGGAGATAGGCAAAAACCTTAGTTGAAGAAATAATGGTGGAAAACTTCTTAACCTGTGGTCGAAAAGAGACATCCAGGTCCGGGACACCCAGAGAGTTCCACATAGGGTGGATTCAAGAGAGCCACACCAAGACACATTATGATGAAAATGTCAAAAGTTAAAGATAGAGAATCTTAAGAGCAGCAAAAGAAAAACAACTTGTTGCGTAAAAAGGAACCCTGTAAGACTATTGGCAGATTTTTTAGCAGAAACTCTATAGTCCAGAAGGGAGTGGCATGATATATTCAAAGCGCTGAAGGGAATAAACCTCAAAACAAGAATACTCTACCCAGCAAGGTTATCATTAAGAATTGAAGAAGAGATAAAGAGTTTTTCAGATAAGCAAAACCAAAGGAACTTGTCGCCACTAAACTGGCCTTAAAAGCGCTGTGAATTTTGTAAGACTGTTGAATCACAGACCTGTACCTCTGAAACAAATAATGCATTGTATGTTTAAAAAAAGAAGAAGATAGTAGGAAGGGAAAAATGAAGGGGGGGGAATT
>NW_027782002.1:0-289 GCF_054177405.1 Leptonychotes weddellii | reverse complement strand
GGGATCGAGCCTTGCATCGGGCTCCCTGCTCCGCGGGAAGCCCTCTTCCACTCACCCTGCTTGTGTTTCCTCTCTCGCTGTCTCTCTCTTTGTCAAATAAATAAATAAAATCTTTTAATAAAAAAAAAAGAACTTGAGGAATATGGAAAAATACAAAGAAGAAATCTGTGATGATTGCCATTCTCCCCAGTAATATCTTTTTTTTTTTTTAAAGATTTTATTTATTTATTTGAGACAGAGAGAATGAGATACAGAGAGCATGAGAGGGAGGAGGGTCAGAGGGAGAAGC
>NW_027782001.1:0-289 GCF_054177405.1 Leptonychotes weddellii | reverse complement strand
TATAACTGAGAATACAGTGGAGGGGAGGGAGCCTGCTTAAGGAGGCTACTGTAAAGTTATTATAAGCAGAGGAGTGCAAAACTGGAACTTTTAGAAGTCTGCTACAGTGGGAGATATCTCTGGCTTAAAGGTGTTCAGGTGCTGGAGTGGGACAGAATCCCAGGTGTGAGAGTTGGTTTTAGGATCACCAGGGTCACAGGAAAAACAGGAGTTACCTGAATGGGACAGAGTTCCCAGGCATAGGAGGGGGGAAGTTGGCTGAAAACAGTGAGTCTAGGTACTAGATTTC
>NW_027782000.1:0-289 GCF_054177405.1 Leptonychotes weddellii | reverse complement strand
TGACCCAAACATTCTTAAGCAGAATGGTCTTTAGCTTCCAAGTGTTTGAATCTCTGCCAAATTTTTTCTTGTGATTAAGTTCCAGTTTTAAAGCATTATGGTCTGAGAAAATGCAGGGAATAATCTCATTATTTTGGTATCAGTTGAGAACTGATTTGTGACCCAGTGTGTGGTCTATTCTGGAGAACATTTTATGTGCACTTGAGAAGAATGAGTATTCTGTTGTTTTAGGGTGGAATGTTCTGTATATATCTATGAGGTCCATCTGGTCCAGTGTGTCATTCAAAGC
>NW_027781999.1:0-289 GCF_054177405.1 Leptonychotes weddellii | reverse complement strand
CTGTGACATAATGACACTTCTGCATTATATTTGCTTGTCAAGGGCCTGCTGCACTTGACATTCCCCAGCTCATTTGAACTTAATCATTGTTGATTAGTGTCAAGATTCAAAGGATGAGCATTCCTCACTCCTACAGTTTACTTCTTACCCAAAAGTCATGGTGGGCATCGGGGGCCTCTACCTTCAGCCTGGATTCTCTGAAGTGTCACTCTGGGCAGCAAATGGCAAAGTCACCATTTGGTTTTTTCTTTTCATTGCCTCAGCATTACAGAAGTAAGCTGTAGCAATG
>NW_027781998.1:0-289 GCF_054177405.1 Leptonychotes weddellii | reverse complement strand
ACTCTCAAATTATCTATCTATCATCTCTCTATTTACCTATCATCTTTTTACCTACCCACCTATGTATCTCATATAATAGTGAAAATGAATTAATGATATGTATAAGCACACAAGAGAGACTATCCATTCTAAGAATCAATGAAGTAAATAATACACTTACAACTTACATGATTACATGATTTTCATCAATTTTTTTTTTTATTTTTTTACTCTTATGTTAATCCCCATACATTACATCATTAGTTCTAGATGAAGTGTTCCATGATTCATTGTTCGTGCACAACACCCA
>NW_027781997.1:0-289 GCF_054177405.1 Leptonychotes weddellii | reverse complement strand
AACAAACTGAGGGTTCTAGAGGGGACTGGGGTGGGAGGATGGGTTAGGCTGGTAATGGGTATTGAGGAGGGCACGTTCTGCATGGAGCAGTGGGTGTTACGCACAAACAATGGATCATGGAACACTACATCTAAAACTAATGATGTAATGTATGGGGATTAACATAACAATAAAAATTTTTTTTTAAAAAAAGAATATAATAGGTCCTCTAATCTTAATGTTTTTAATACCTTATTCCAAGTGAATACACTATTGTTGAGAAAGTTTTTTTTATTATTATTAGGCATTG
>NW_027781996.1:0-289 GCF_054177405.1 Leptonychotes weddellii | reverse complement strand
GGCTAAGGTCACCAGTCACTTCCTAATTGCTAAATCCACCAACTCCTTGCAGCCCTAATCTAAGCTTATGACCCTGGATTTCTCTTTCTCTTGTCACTCTGCTGCTCGGGAGCTGACTCCTCTCCTCAAGTCTCCCTGACTGGCTTCAGCAGTGACATCAGGTTTTCTGAATCACTTCCTCAAGCCCTACCCTTTGGGCATTTTACAAGTACCGCCTGGAGAAACCCATTCATCTCTGGACTTCTCTTGAAGCTCCAACCATCTCTCCTCTAGCAGCTGTTTTGTCAAT
>NW_027781995.1:0-289 GCF_054177405.1 Leptonychotes weddellii | reverse complement strand
CAGCCCTTGCTCTCTAGGAGCCAGTCTCTGGGGCAGGTGGGGGCAGGGAGACGGCCACAGAAGCCACAGGGAAGATTGAGCTAGAGGTTTAAAGAAAGGGAGGGATGACACTAAGCTGAGTCGTGAGGACCAGGCTGACAAGGAGAGGGAGGGGGCATTTGGGCCACGGGGCACAGTGTGAGAAGACCACCCCTGCCCTTCTGACTGGGAGACTCTCCTAAAGACCACCAGGTTCTGGGTTCCGGAAGGCAGGGGGCAGCAAAGCCAAACAGGCCTGGTTTTTTTTTTT
>NW_027781994.1:0-289 GCF_054177405.1 Leptonychotes weddellii | reverse complement strand
GCTTACTGAGTATCTCCCCAGGATTCCCCAAGAGGAGTTCTGTACTTGTCTCGATTGTAGTATTTTCACACCCCTCACGACTCCCCCCCTCCCCCCGAGACTGCACTGCGGGGCAAAGTGCTGAAAGAGAGCTGTGTGCAGCGAGCCCCAGGAGCTGGGGCCAAGGACAGTCAGGGTGGGCTTTCCTGAGGAGGGGAGCCTTGTTCTGAAGGAGGGTAGGACTCTGGCAGGTCAGGAAGCCTGGGCGGGGGTTGCGGGTGGGAGGAGGGCTCTCCAGCAGAGGAAAGCA
>NW_027781993.1:0-289 GCF_054177405.1 Leptonychotes weddellii | reverse complement strand
TCTCACCTTCCCCTCTCCCTCTTCCTTCCTTCCTTCCTTCCTTCCTTCCTTCCTTCCTTCCTTCCTTCCTCTCTTTCTTTCTTTCTTTCTTTTCTTTCTTTCTTTTTCTTTTCTTTCAGCTTAGTTTTCCTTAATATTTAGTAGGAGGCTGGATTCAAAGTTCAGGTAACATTTCTAATTTCACAGGCATCCTCTTCTGCTGTTTTTAGATAGAGCTTAAAAATATGCAGTTTGGGAGTACTTGGGTGGCTCAGTCAGTTAGGTGTCTGACTCTTGATCTCAGCTCAGG
>NW_027781992.1:0-3510 GCF_054177405.1 Leptonychotes weddellii | reverse complement strand
AAAAAAAAAAAAAAAAGACTTCATTCCTATCTACTTCAGTACTGTTTGCAGATAATAAGAAACAATTAATGTTTTTATAATCTCTTGTAAGAGTCCCAACACCTGCAAAATTATATCATTCCTGAAAACTGCACATATTGGAGTAAAACTATTCTGGTATATAGGATAAAACTCTGCTTTATTCCACAAAATTGAAGCTTTATCTTTAAATATGTAACTAGCAATAGATTTCTAACATTGGCTTCAAATTCTGCTGACTGTAATTTTTCTTCCCCCTAATACCCTTATTATTGGGATGAGGGGCTGGAGTGGTCATACTATAGTGATAATGTTAGCCTTATGTCTCTATTTTTGGAACTAAATTTTTAAGGAGAAAGATTGTATAAGGCTTTGAATTTCAGTACAATTTGCTTATAAAATTATTTGGAGTGTCTTTTTTAAAGGCATGAGGATACTTCAAACACAGATTTGATAGCTTTAATAATTACTAGTCTCTTCAGATTTTTCTATTTATCTCTGAATCACTTTTGGCACTTTACTTTTTTTAAATAAAGACCATTTCACCAAAGACTTCAATTTACTGACATAACATGGTTATTGGTATTTTTTAAAAAACTAATTGCCTCCTCCACTGCTTACATTGTTTATTTCAGTTTTTTAAAATTTTTCCCTCCTGACCAGATCTACTTTGTTTCTATTTTGTTCTTATTTTTTAAAAAGACAATTTTTTTAATTTCATGAATTTATGCTCTTATTTTTTCCTTTTACTTTTATTGAGTCAATCCCAGTGTTTTATATCCAGTGTCTTGAATTCAATGCTCTATCAACTGTGCTCGATAGTGCTTTAGCAACACGGAGCTTGTTTCCAAACCTACCATAATGGTCTTTCACTTTTAAATATTTCCAATTCTCCATTATGGAATTTTTTTCTTGTTGAACCTTAAACAAGGTGGGAATTAGGGACACTGACACTTTGATAGTTCAAAGATACCATTCAATTGTCTTCAGTATCTTACCTTTTTTAAAGATTTTATTTATTTGGCAGAGAGAGAGAGAGCACAATCAGGTTGAGCAGCAGAGGGATAGAGAGAAGTAGCTTCCCGCAGAGCAGGGAGCCCGATGTGGGACTCGATCCCAGGACTCTGGGATCATGACCTGAGCCGAAGGCAGATGCTTAATCGACTGAGCCACCCAGGTGCCGCTTCAATATCTTATTATCAATTCTGAAAAGTAGGTTGTCAGATTACTTCTTACTCCTTTTAAGTAGTTTTTTTATTTTTTCCTTACAGATATATGATTTTCCTTTTTCACTGAGCATTTTAAATTTCTCTATGATGTGTTTAGGTGTGGACTGCCTTTTTCTTACCTCGCCAAGGGGTCAAATCTGTTTTAATCTGAATCTCATTTTTGTTTTGAATTCTAGAAAATAATTTTGTATTATCCATTGGAAAGTACCGCTCTCTTTTGGATGATCTCATTATATAAAATTTTTCCAGCGTTAATTGTCCTGTTTATTGTGATCACTGAATTTTCTTCATAAAGCATTCAGTCAAGACTATTCAGTATTTGCCTCCTGTCAGGGTTCTATTGGTTTTATTGTTTTCATACAAGTTTTCTTCATTATCTTGGCATGGGGTCCTCCAACAAGGGGAAATGTAAGTTCACCCCACACTTACGCAGACACGAGATTATACATTTGTGTGTTGTTTTCTCAGGTTGGACAACAGAACTTTTCCCATCCCTGTTTCATGCATGAATTAGGCTGTGGGCCTCAAGCAGTTCTGAGACCTGTGTCCATTTCCTTCAGACATATTAAAAGTAAATTTTCTAGGAACACCTGGGTGGCTCAGTTGTTAAGCACCTGCCTTCGTGTGCTCTCTCTCTCTCTCTGACAAATAAATAAATAAAATCTTTTAAAGAAAAGTAAATTTTCTAACCACTGAGGCTTATGTTCATGGAGTTAAGCCTCCTAAATCACTGGATTTAGTATCTATGTCCCTCTTTGTTGAGTTTTGACTTCTTTTTCTAACACACTGATTACTTTTATGGATGTGTGTGTGTGTGCTCACAAGTTTGAAATGAGAAGGGGGTTGGTTCATTTCAGGTCAGACTATCATATTTACTCAATCATCACTAATCTTGTGTTTCCCATTCTCAATTTATTAATACTCATCTGGTAAGAGGGAATATATTAAATGAAGGGAAATATCTACTGTTTTTCCACATCACTACGTAATTCAGCTTATAGATCTATGGTTCTCATTTATGAAATATGTAATCCTAATCAAAATTAAAAATCTGATTAATAAAAAAATCTGAACAAATTTATAGGAGATATTAAGCTGGAGATAAATGTGTGAAATTAGATGATTTGAAAATTATGAAATTCCCCATCATATTTACCATGATTAGATACCCTTTACACTGAGATTTTTGATTTAAGGGAATTATCTTGTTAGAACCAAAGGCATGAGCACATTTTAACATATGTGTAAAGAAGCCTAAACTAAGGGTGTATTTTGCTCATTTTCCTGAATTCTGTGATTGAGGATTCGCCCTTAACTTAGAGTAATACTGGCCAGGACTCACAACCAACTTTAACTGTCTATTCACCTCCATTTAACACATTATGAGAGCAGAAATCCACACCCACTCAGATAAAAAAAAAAGTAGGTAACAGAAAATTTCCAGTCCCATTTATATACCTCTAATTAGAATGCTATTCGGATTTCAGCTTTCTACTTTGTAGAAGAATGAATCTTTTTTAGACTTAGCCATTATAATTTTTTTCTTTTTTCAAATGAGAAAGTGGTAGAATAGGGAAACAAAGAGGAATGGAAAACAAAATCCTTAAGATACATCTCTTAGACTTGCTTTTTCTAGAATACAAGATAAACAGATTAAACATCTCCTTTTTAAAAGAGTATGTGGCAGAGACAGCAGAAAACTCATTTATATTTGTGGCTCCTGATGTCACCCTGATCAGAATTTCTATCAAAAATATTGAGGTCAATATCAAAATCATAGAAAATAGCTGCCTTTAACAGAGAACTTTGGTGTTTAATCTTTTGAAGCATAGGAGAAGCAAAGATATGCCATATGCAAAGTAAAATCCTCTCCTGCTTTTGAAAATACCAAAGGTAACTTTTAAGCGCACTTACCATTTTCATCTTTAAAGATAAAATGTCTAGTAGGCAGACTCATGGATGGTCATGGGTTTTCTCTACGATTTAAATGTTTTTGAAATGAACAACAAAAATAGTTATCCTTTTGAAAAAGTCAAATAGCACTTTAAACTATCTCTATGTTATATACATAATTTTAGCTTTCAGAATTGACAAATATTATCCACAGAAATACAGCCTTGTGTGTAGGTATATTTCTTTAAAGTCACTGATATGAGGCATTCTTAACCTGAGGAAACAAACTGAGGGTTGCTGGAGTGGTGGGGAGTGGAAGGGATGGGGTGGCTGGGTGATAGACATTGGGGAGGGTATGTGCTATGGTGAG
>NW_027781991.1:0-289 GCF_054177405.1 Leptonychotes weddellii | reverse complement strand
CCCTGAGATCATGACCTGAGCCAAAGGCAGATGGTTAACCATCTGAGCCACCCAGGCGCCCTGGATTTACATTCTTTTTTTTTTTTTTTAAAGATTTTTTATTTATTTATTTGAGACAGAGAGAATGAGAGACAGAGAGCATGAGAGGGAGGAGGGTCAGAGGGAGAAGCAGACTCCCCGCCGAGCAGGGAGCCCGATGCGGGACTCGATCCCGGGACCCCAGGATCATGACCTGAGCCGAAGGCAGTCGCTTAACCAACTGAGCCACCCAGGCGCCCTGGATTTACAT
>NW_027781990.1:0-289 GCF_054177405.1 Leptonychotes weddellii | reverse complement strand
AACTTCCATGGTTCTTTAGAGATGAATCTTGACCCTGAAGCCCAGACCAATGACCATGGAGCTAAATAGCCAGTTGATACGTGGGTTTGTGGCTTTACCCTACCATCTGGTTCCAAACAGCCTTTGTGTCAAATTCTACGCATTTCCAAGCAAAATACCTTCAAACTCGCATTCTATAGGACTGCCTTCCCACCCATCACTCATGTGCTGGATTCTCAGATGCAGACAGAATGGTTTCTGCCTTCTCCTGAGCGTAGGGCTTATTTCTCACCTGATTTGGCTCCTATGG
>NW_027781989.1:0-289 GCF_054177405.1 Leptonychotes weddellii | reverse complement strand
CTCAGTCGGTGAAGCGACTGCCTTCGGCTCAGGTCGTGATCCTGGAGTCCCGGGATCGAGTCCCGCATCGGGCTCCCTGCTCGGCGGGGGGTCTGCTTCTCCCTCTGACCCTCCTCCCTCTCATGCTCTCTGTCTCTCATTCTCTCTCTCAAATAAATAAATAAAATCTTTAAAAAAATAAAATAAAATAAAATAAAAAATAAAAACTAATATATTTGTTAATTTCTTTGTTAGAATTATTTGTAGGACTAAATTTCATCTTCAATGGGTGTTTGAATCCATATAGATC
>NW_027781988.1:0-289 GCF_054177405.1 Leptonychotes weddellii | reverse complement strand
CTTCATCTAGAACTAATGATGTAATGTATGGGGATTAACATAAGAATAAAAAAAATAAATAAAAAAAAATAAAATAAAATAAAAAAAGAGAAAAAAAAAAAACACTAAGGCTTATTGGTTTGAGTTGCTATTAGATCCTATTTGTCAATGGCCAGATGATGGATCCTTTAAATTGACTATGTTTAAAAGAAAATATTCTTTATAGAGAGCTCTCAGTTGTCTTAATAGTATAGTGGCTAACCTTAGGGACTCCCTTGACAAGATAAAATCACAGAAATTAGGCTTAAGA
>NW_027781987.1:0-289 GCF_054177405.1 Leptonychotes weddellii | reverse complement strand
TTAAAATTGTACACCCTGCCCACGTGCTTTGCAGAACTGGCCTGGTCCCAGCAGCTACAGTGGTGGCAGATCTCATTTCAAAAGCAGACCAGCATGCACCCTGTTAAAACCATATGCCCCACCTGGGCTGGGCTGGTCTCAGAGGCAGTGGCAGGTCCTCTCTTGCTGGCATGCATACCTTGCAGGCACAGTGCACCCACCTCCTCCAATTCACTCTTGGCCAGAGCCCATACACACTAGGGCCATGAGCCTGGCAGTGTACAAACAGCCCCAACAGGGGCCAGCACCA
>NW_027781986.1:0-289 GCF_054177405.1 Leptonychotes weddellii | reverse complement strand
CACGTCAGATCTACTCTCTTAGCGACTTTCAAGAACGCGACACAGTCTTGCTAACTGTACTCACCATGCTGTCCGTTAGATCCCCAGAATGTGTCCATCTTACTTACAACTGAAACTTCGTACCCTTGACCAACATCTCCCCATTTCCTCCAGCCTCCACCCCCCAGCAACCACCGTGTGGTTAATAACCATTTCTGCTTCTGTGCGTTCGGCTGATTCACATTCCGCATGTAAATGAGATCACACGGTATTTGTCTTTCTGTGTCTGGCTTATTTCACTGACTGTAAT
>NW_027781985.1:0-289 GCF_054177405.1 Leptonychotes weddellii | reverse complement strand
TCTCCCTGGAGAAAACATTATTAATGGCAGATGGAGGGAGGGGGACAGCTTTAGACCCCACCTACTCCCTGGGCCTGAGCTGCAGAGCACTCCCAGTCTCCTCTTCCTAACATGGCCATCTTGGGTCCTTCCCACGGCTGGACTGATTTCTCTATCCCTCAGGCAACTAGAGCAAATAGGCAAAATCTTATTTTTTTTTTCCAAAATCTTTTTAAGATTTTATTTATTTGAGAGAGAGAGAACATGAGCGGGGTGAGGGGGGGAGAGGGAGGAGCAGATGCCCCAACAT
>NW_027781984.1:0-290 GCF_054177405.1 Leptonychotes weddellii | reverse complement strand
CTTTGATCTCAAATAAATGCATTGCTAGCCATGTAACTAGATAAAAAGCCACGTCACCTTCCTGCCCTGAGGCTCCCTTGATTTAGAAATCTTTTTTTTTTTTTTTTTTTAAAGATTTTATTTATTTATTTGAGAGAGAGAGAATGAGAGAGAGCACATGAGAGGGGGGAGGGTCAGAGGGAGAAGCAGACTCCCTGCCGAGCAGGGAGCCCGATGCGGGACTCGATCCAGGGACTCCAGGATCATGACCTGAGCCGAAGGCAGTCGCTTAACCAACTGAGCCACCCAGG
>NW_027781983.1:0-290 GCF_054177405.1 Leptonychotes weddellii | reverse complement strand
TTCTAGTTATTTGGGTCAGTACTATAGGAGAATGTCATCATTTGCCCCAAAATGTTTATGAACAAAGGAGGTAGACTGAAACCCAAAATAATCTTTTTTTTTTTTTTTAAAGATTTTATTTATTTATTTGAGACAGAGAGAATGAGAGACAGAGAGCATGAGAGGGAGGAGGGTCAGAGGGAGAAGCAGACTCCCTGCCGAGCAGGGAGCCCGATGCGGGACTCGATCCCGGGACTCCAGGATCATGACCTGAGCCGAAGGCAGTCGCTTAACCAACTGAGCCACCCAGG
>NW_027781982.1:0-290 GCF_054177405.1 Leptonychotes weddellii | reverse complement strand
TTTTTGAGGGCTTATAGTGTGCTCTACCTGCTCTAAATTCAGTCATTTGATTTCACAACTTAGGAAGGAATGTATTTGCAGTGTTTTTTTTTTTTTTTTTTTTTTAAAGATTTTATTTATTTATTTGAGAGAGAGAGAATGAGAGACAGAGAGCATGAGAGGGAGGAGGGTCAGAGGGAGAAGCAGACTCCCTGCCAAGCAGGGAGCCCGATGCGGGACTCGATCCCAGGACTCCAGGATCATGACCTGAGCCGAAGGCAGTCGCTTAACCAACTGAGCCACCCAGGCGC
>NW_027781981.1:0-3510 GCF_054177405.1 Leptonychotes weddellii | reverse complement strand
TTTTTTTTTAAGATTTTATTTATTTATTTGACAGAGACAGAGACAGCGAAAGCAGGAACACAAGCAGGGGGAGTGGGAAAGGGAGAAGCAGGCCTCCCGCTGAGCAGGGAGCCCGATGTGGGACTCGATCCCGGGACCCCGGGATCATGACCTGAGCCGAAGGCAGATGCTTAACGACTGAGCCACCCAGGCGCCCTAGGTCCACCCATATTGTTACAAATAACAAGATCTTATTTTTTATGGCTGAGTAATATTACACACACACACACACACACCACTTTTTTATCCATTTATTTGTCAGTGGACACTTGGGCGGCTTCCATATCTTGGGTATTGTAAATAATGGTGTAATAAACATAAGGGTACATAAATCTATTTGAATTAGTGTTTTCATTTTCTTCATGTAAATACTCAGTAATGGGATTACTGGATCATATGGTATTTCTATTTTTAATTTTTTGAAAAACCTCCAAACTGTTTTCCACAGTGATTGCACCAATTTGCATTCCCTTCAACAGTGCAAGTGTTCCCTTTTCTGTACATCCTCGTCAACACTTGTCTTTATCTTTTTGGTACTAGCCATTCTGACTCACATGAGGTGATATCTCATTGCAGTTTTGATTTGCATTCTCCTGTTGGTTAATGATGTTGAGCATCTTTTCATGTGTCTGTTACAGACCATTTGTATGTCTTATTTGGGAAACAAATGTCTATTCAGGTCCTCTACCCATTTTCAAATAAAAAATTGGGGGTTTATTTTGTTTTTGTTTTTGGTGTGGAGTTGTGTAAGTTCTTTATGTATTTTGGATATTCACGCCTTATCTGATAGATCATTTACAGAGATCTCCTCCCATTCACTATATTGCCTTTTTGTTTTTTTTTTTATGCTTCCCTGCACTGTACAAAAGTTTATTTTATTTCATCTTTTTTTTTCTTTGCTGTAGTCCTAATACTTTATTTTTCCCTTGCTAGAGGAGAAATATCCATAAATATGTTGCTAAGACTAATATCCAAGAGTTTACTGCCTAAATATTCATTTAGGAGTTCAGTACTTTCTGGACTTACGTTAGGTCTGTAATCCATTTTGAGTTTATTTTTTTGTGTATGCTGTAAGAAAGTGGTGCAATTTAATTCTTTTGCATGTGGCAGTCCAGTTTTCAAAACACCATTTATTGAAAAGATTATCTTTTTCCCATTGTATATTCTTGCCTCTTTTGTCACAGACCAATTGACCATATAAGTGTGGGTTTACTTCTGAGACCTCTATGCTGTTCCATTGATCTATGGTGTCTATTTTTGTGCCAGTACCATGTTGTTTTGATTTATATAACTTTGTAGTATATTTGAATTGGGGGTTGTGATAGCTCCAGCATTGTTCTTCTTTCTCAACATTGTGTTGGAAAGTTGAGGTCTTTGTGGTTCCATACAAATTTTAGGATTATTTACTTTGGTTCTAGAAAAAATGCTATTGGTGTTTTAATACGAATTGTGTTGATTCTGTAGATTGTTTTGGGTAGAAAGCACATTTTGACAATATTAATTCTTCCAATCCATGACCGGGCTGTATCTTTTCATTTGTTTGTATTGTCTTCAATTTCATTCATCGATATCATATAGTTTTTATTTGTTATTTATGTATTTATTTATTTATATTATGTTATGTTAGTCACCATATAGTACATCATTAGTTTTTGATGTAGTGTTCCATGATTCATTGTTTGTGTATAACACCCAGTGCTCCATGCACTATGTGCCCTCCTTAAACCCATCAACAGGCTAACCCATTCCTCCACTACTGTCCATCTAAAACCCTCAGTTTGTTTTTCGGAGTCCAGAGTCTCTCATGGTTCTTCTCCCCATCTGATTTCCCTCTCTTCATTTTTTCCTTCCATCTCTTAATGTCCTCCATGCTATTTCTTATGTTCCACAAATAAGTGAAACCATATGATAATTGACTTTCTCTGCTTGATTTATTTCAAATAGCATAATCTCCTCCTCTTATTTATACAATAGAATCCATCCGTGTTGATGTAAATGTTGGGTATTCATCCTTTCTGCTGGCTGAGTAATATTCCATTGTATATATGGGCCACATTTTTATCCATTCATCTCTTGAAGGGCATCTCTGCTCTTTCCACAGTGTGGCTATTGTGGACATTGCTGCTATGAACATTGGGGTACATGTGCCCCTTCTTTTCACTACATCTGTATCTTTGGGGAAAATACCCAGGAGTGCAATTGCTTGGTCATTATCACTTCTATTTTTAACTTTCTAAGGAACCTCCACACTGTTTTCCAAAGTGGCTATACCAACTTGCATTCCCACCAACAGTGTAAGAGGGTTCCCCTTTCTCCGCAACCTCTCCAACATTTGTTGTTTCTTTCCCTATCCATTTTTGCCATTCCAACTGGTGTAAGGTGGTATCTCAATGTGGTTTTGATTTGAATTTCCATGATGGCTAATGATGGTGAACATTTTTGCATGTGTCTGTTAGCCATTTGTATGTCTTCTTGGAGAAGTGTCTTTTCATATCTTCTGCCCACTTTTGGACTCGATTATTTGTTTTTTGGGTGTTGAGTTTGAGAAGTTCTTTATAGATCTTGGATACCAGCCCTTTATCCGTAGTGCCATGTGCAAATATATTCTATAATTCTCTGCTTTGCCTCTTTGTTTTGTTGACTGTTTCCTTTGCTGTGAAGAAGCTTTTTATCTTGATGAAGTCCCAAAAGTTCATTTTTGCTTTTGCTTCACTAGCCTTTGGAGATGTATCTTGAAAGAAGTTGCTGTGGCCGATATCGAAGAGGTTACTGCCTATGTTCTCCTCTAGGATTTTGATGGATTCCTGTCTCACTTTGAGGTCTTTCATCCATTTTGAGTTTATTTTGTGTATGGTGTTAGAGCATAGTCAGTTTCATTCTTCTGTATATAGCTGTCCAATTTTCCCACTACCATTTATTGAAGAGACTGTTTTTTTTCCCATTGAATATTCTTTCTTGTTTTGTCAAAGATTATTTGACCATAGAGTTGAGGGTCCATATCTGGAATCCCTATTCGGTTCCATTGGTCCATATGTCTGATTTGTGCCAGTGCCATGCTGTCTTGGTGATCATGGCTTTGTAATATAGCTTTAAATCAGGCAACGTGATGCCTCCAGATTTGTTTTTCTTTTTCAACATTTCCTTGGTGATTCGGGGTCTGTTCTGATTCCATACATATTTTAGGATTGTTTGTTCCAGCACTTTGAAAAATGTCCTTGGAAATTTGATCTGGATGGCATTGAAGGGATAGGTTGCTCTGGGCAGCATAGACATTTTTTTTTTTTTAAAGATTTTATTTATTTGACAGAGAGAGACACAGCGAGAGAGGGAACACAAGCAGGGGGAGTGGAAGAGGGAGAAGCAGGCTTCCCGCAGAGCGGAGAACCCGATGCGGGGCTCGATCCCAGGACCCTGTGATCATGACCTGAGCCGAAGGCAGACGCTTAACGACTGAGCCACCCAGGCGCCCCC
>NW_027781980.1:0-290 GCF_054177405.1 Leptonychotes weddellii | reverse complement strand
CCTGGGTGGCTCAGTTGGTTAAGCGACTGCCTTCGGCTCAGGTCATGATCCTGGAGTCCCTGGATCGAGTCCCGCATCGGGCTCCCTGCTTGGCAGGGAGTCTGCTTCTCCCTCTGACCCTCCCCCCTCTCATGTGCTCTCTCTCATTCTCTCTCTCTCAAATAAATAAATAAAATCTTTAAAAAAAAAAAAAAAAAAAAAAGATTTCTAAATCAAGGGAGCCTCAGGGCAGGAAGGTGACGTGGCTTTTTATCTAGTTACATGGCTAGCAATGCATTTATTTGAGATCA
>NW_027781979.1:0-290 GCF_054177405.1 Leptonychotes weddellii | reverse complement strand
GAGCTCCCTCCTGTGGGGACAAGGGGCCAGACAGGAGGGGGTGGGTCAAGCCGTGGGGGCAGGGAGGTCCCCAAATGCTCACAGAAGCCCTACATCAGGGTCTGGGGCTCCTTCTTGGGCCCCTGTTCAGGCTGCTGCAGACCCCCAGGATCACAGCTGTGAGGTTGGTGCCTCAGGAACCATCCATGACACACTGATGTCCTGTTAGAGCCCGGGTCATGGGCAGCCAGTAAGGGAGAAGAGCAAATGCCCTAGGGGTTCCATTCCCCATTGGGAGGACAGAGAGCGGT
>NW_027781978.1:0-290 GCF_054177405.1 Leptonychotes weddellii | reverse complement strand
AAATCTTTTATGCTGTTGAGAACAATAAAAAGCTCAACATTATTTCCATGAAGTATATCTTGCTGTATTCTTTTATAGAGTTTTTTACTCAAACCTCTGAGCATCCTCCCTCAGGCACCTGGCAGGGCCTGGCCAGCCCCCAGGCCCCAACCCAGCTCCCTCACCCTCCTCCTCACTCACTCCCTGTCTCCCCCCCCCCACCCCCAATCGGCACACAAATCAGCACCAGCATCCCCCCTCCCCCACATCGGGTGAATCTGATTTTTTTAGAACTATGCTCTTCCCTTACC
>NW_027781977.1:0-290 GCF_054177405.1 Leptonychotes weddellii | reverse complement strand
GCCCCCCCCCCCCGGTAACCGTCAGTGTGTTCTCTATAGTTAAGAGTCTGTTTGTTGGGAGCACCTGGGTGGCTCAGTTGGTTGAGCGTCTGCTTTCGGCTCGGGTCATGATCTCAGGGTCCTGGGATCAGGCCCCATGGGGGGCTCTCTCTTCCTCTCCCTCTACTCCTCCTCCCTACTCGGGCACTCTCTCTCTCTGTCTCAAATAAATAAATAAAATCTTTAAAAAAAAAAAAAGAGTCTGTTTCTTGGTTTGCCTCTCTCTCTTTTTTTCCCCCTAAGCCTGTTTG
>NW_027781976.1:0-290 GCF_054177405.1 Leptonychotes weddellii | reverse complement strand
ACCTTATTATACCAAGTGAAATAAGCCAGTCATGGAAGGATAAATGCTGCATGATTCTATTTATATGAAATATTTAAAATAACTAAACTCGGGGCGCCTGGGTGGCTCAGTTGGTTAAGCGACTGCCTTCGGCTCAGGTCATGATCCTGGAGTCCCGGGATCGAGTCCCGCATCGGGCTCCCTGCTCGGCAGGGAGTCTGCTTCTCCCTCTGACCCTCCTCCCTCTCATGCTCTCTGTCTCTCATTCTCTCTGTCTCAAATAAATAAATAAAATCTTAAAAAAAAAATAA
>NW_027781975.1:0-290 GCF_054177405.1 Leptonychotes weddellii | reverse complement strand
CTCAAGAAGGGTATGTTCGAGTCTTACCCTCCACCCCGTACCTGTGAATATGATCGTATTTGGAAACAGGGACTCTGCAGTTCTCATCAACTGAGGATGAGGTCATCACGAGAAGACCTAAGTCCAGTACGATGGGTGTCCTGACAAGAAGGGACCAACAGACAAGAATGGAGTGTGACTGGAACGGTGTGTCTATAAGCCCAGGAACGCCAAGGACTGCCAGAAACCACACATGGCTGAAGGAGGCAGGAAGGCTCCTCCCCTAGAACCTGCAGAGGGAGAAGAATGGC
>NW_027781974.1:0-290 GCF_054177405.1 Leptonychotes weddellii | reverse complement strand
GCCATAAAGGCCAGCAGGAAGCATTCATCCCCCAGGAGGGTGAGGAAGAAGAGGATCTGGAGCCCACAGCCTGTGAAGGAGATGGAGCCATGGCCTAGGAGGAAGTCAGTGGCCATCCGTGGCACAATGGTGGAGATGAGCATGAGGTCCATGAGTGACAGCCAGCTGAGGAAGAAGTACATGGGGCTGTGCAGGCGGGAGTCGATGTTGATGAGGAGGATCATGAGCCTGTTGCCAGAGAGGGCCACCAGGAACATGACCATGATGGTGGAAAAGAGAAAGGTGCAGTG
>NW_027781973.1:0-290 GCF_054177405.1 Leptonychotes weddellii | reverse complement strand
TTAGACACAGATATATGTAACAGAAATATGATTTATTTTGAATGTGATTTAAAGCATTTATTTGGAATTAAATTATACTGATAATTTGGAGGAGGCCAAAGTGGTTGTTCCTTTATTTAAAGTATAAGTTTATTTGAAAGTTACCAGTTGTTTCAGGTAATTCTTTTCTTCATCACTCATCTCGACTTCCTGTTAAGAAGCAAAAGCAACTGTTATAAAAGTACAAAAGAAATCACTACTGGGTAATATTACATGTATTTCATTTCAATAAAAATTACTTACCTCGGGGC
>NW_027781972.1:0-290 GCF_054177405.1 Leptonychotes weddellii | reverse complement strand
CCACAATAAAGAGGAGACTGAATGAGCCCGTGGCCTGGCTGCTTTCCCGGGGGTGGGGGGGGGGAATGTGCACGCACAGACCACGCAGAGTGCAGGCCTTGTGACTACCGTATGACGCGCTCGGGACACCCAGCCCGGGGCATGACTCAGGGTGTTCCACGAGCACACCACCAGGCAGAGCCATCCCTTCCTGAACACCCCATAGGGCGGCTGCTGGGGACAGACGTGCCCCCCCGCACTCAGGGCCCAGCCTCCCAGTGGGGGCACACAGAGCTCACTGGCACATCATA
>NW_027781971.1:0-290 GCF_054177405.1 Leptonychotes weddellii | reverse complement strand
GTGTGTATGTGTGTGTATGAATGAATTATATGCATGAATACATTATATGTAAATATATCACATACATACACTAGGTTTTATGTTCATATAAGAAGTTCTGGAAGGATAGACATAATTTGCAGTGCTATTACCTGATGAATGTTAGTGCTTGAAGGGGGGTCTTTAACTTACTTTCTAAATGATACTCATTGTAGTGTGGATTTTCACAAGTACATATATTACTTTTATTTTTTCAGTATATTAAAATCGAGTACAGGATAATAAAATGCCTAAAACTGAAAGAGTGAAAG
>NW_027781970.1:0-3510 GCF_054177405.1 Leptonychotes weddellii | reverse complement strand
ATAATATAATGAAACTAAAAACTACAAAAAAATAAAAATAAAAAAAAAATAAAGTGTATCCTTTCATCATTTTATAGTGGTTAATTTGAATAACAGTCATTTAATCTTTTCATCTATGAAACCACCTGAAAATGTTGTGTGGCCTCAAGAGTTTAAGATATGGGAAAACATTTGAACTGGTTTTAGGAACTTAGAAGGTTCTGAATATATCTGAAGTGTATTAATTTCATTAAGTGCCAACTCAGAGATAAGTGATTTGAACGCAGGCAAGGACATATATATGGCCTGTCCAGTACTCTAAATTTCTGAGGTACATTCATGCTTAGGTCAGTAGTAGACCAATAAAACACAAACAATAAACTTTTTGCATATCAGCATTCTGTGCCTGACAATGATTTAGGAAAGGTCCCTTATGTTTTTCCTGTCTGGGCAATCGGGAGCCTTTCTACCAGGAACCCAGAATTCTTTCAGCATTGACTGCTTACTGGGCTTTAAGTCCGGGTAGGCACCAGTGGATCAACTTCCCCCTGCTCTCCTCTCCCCAATTATGGTGCCCCATCATCATTTAGCCGTGACCTTGCTTTATTGCTTAGGGAAAAATTAGCAACATGTCATAGATAAGCCACATAGAAAAGAGCAAGCTCATAATAAATATACCATGGAACAAAATGACTGGCAGATAATGCCCTGGTATGGGAATCAAGTGGATAGGGGACACATTCACTAGATTTGTGTGACAAGGAATGTCATTTTTACACTTGTTTAAGGCACAGATTTCCACATCTTCTTTAAAAGAATAGGCAATATGATAAAAGAAATGTATGTTTTATGCTAGCACTATGAGGACACTTTGACATTTCTTTCCATTTTCTGACAGCTGTTTTTGCAAATTTCTCTGTAATATTTCCATAAATCAGTAGCTGAGTATATAAAATTATGCAGTCTCCATAAAATCACAGAAAACCTTTAGGTGACTAACTTCAATATTTTCAAAGTCTTTGTTTTATATATTACAAATATTAGTTTAAAATGTTGGTTTAAATTATAAGCAGTCAACTTCCTGGCACTTTCAGCCAGCTCGATACATGGGTCAAATCTGCTCCCATGACCAGAGGATTCCCTCAGGAGGCCAGCAAGTGGGGCAAAGATCTGTAAATCACCTCCTTAGATTGTGCTGAGGGGATGTGGCTGGGCATTGAGGTATCTTGGTATAGTAAGAAATGCTAGAGTCCAAAAGATTTAAGATGATTTGAATCTGTGTGATGTAGAGGCAAGGAATAAAATAAGTATAGTCGACAAGAAGAGCAATGTGTAGACTCTAGATCCAGTTTTGCTAGCCCTGAGTATGTGATTCTAATAGGAGAATCAGAAATGTATAGCTGGAACTTGAGAACTGATTCAGGCAACTTGTATACAACATAAACAAGAAGACAGGTTGGGAACAAGAGAAAAAGTGACATCTGGAAGGCAAGAAGAAAAGCCAAAAAAAAAAAAAAGAATAAGCTTAAAGTTTGAAGAACCAGATGTTTAATAAAATGTTGTATTTATTGGCATTAGACTACAGCATTGGGATCCCTGGGTGGCTCAGTAGGTTAAGCGTCTGCCTTCAGCTCAGGTCATGATCCCAGGGTCCTGGGACCGAGTCCTGCATCGCACTCCCTGCTCAGTGAAGAGTCTGCTTCTCCCTCTCCCTCTGCCTCTGCCCCCTGCTTGTGCTCTCTCCCTCTCTCAAATAAATAAATACAAATCTTTTTAAAAAAATAAACTAAAAATTTTTTTAAACTACAGAATTATGCTAGTTTTACAATATTACAATTTTTTATCCAAAACAATTTGCCGAAAGTTTATGGAATATTTGGTTTTCCAATATTAAGTTTCATCCATCAGTGATTTAGGGATGGCAATATGGGGAAATGCACAAACTAATATTTGCAAAACTAGATATACTTCCCCAATACCTTGGTTTTCAAATACTGCTGAATAAATTCTTGTTTGACTTTCAGGAACAACACCCTCAGGAAAGCCTGAGAACAAATGTCAAAAAACTCAAATCAAAACTAGGTTTTATTTTAGTTAATTCCTAGTGATTGAAAACAAGAGATTTCATTGAAAAATAGCATGTAACCTTAGTTATTTGTATCCACTATCATATACCCCACTCTGCTCATTGGGTCCCAAATGACCTTCCCTTGCCTTTGTTTAGTAGAAATGCTGTTTCAATATTCACTAATTCAGAAATATCCTGAAATCACACTGCCACTGCAAAGTTAGCCACTGTTGGGATTGCAAGTGTTGCAAAGACTGTAAGCTGCTTTGGGGAGATTCTTTAGGCTTGTTATCTCTCATGGTTGAATCTTAGCAACATAATGAACTGTTTTATTAGTTTAATGTTAAAGCTTCTGATATCTAGATAGTAAATGAATTTCGTAGACGGTTTTCTATTTTCTCAATCTTAAAGCTTAAGACTTGATAAAGTGAAGGAGAGTTTCAACTTTTAATGTTTGTGGGCCCTGCATATGCGGTCTCAGAGAAACCATACTTTTACATTTACCAGAGTCAGCAAAACCTCAAAGCATGGACTCAGTTTCTGCCCAGAGTACACATTGTACATTTGTTTCATTAACAAATAACCTAAAAAGAAACATTCCAAACACAAAGATAAGAGTAAAACCTCCTTAGTTCCCCTAAGATTGGAATTGAGCAGTCTTGCACATACTACAAGCTTAAGATAAGGTCTGTAACTTTCTGCAAGGTCTTTGGTCATGATGATTTGTAACTCTTCATGTAAAAGTGTGTGTAATCCTGCACTAAAAGGTCGTTCCCCACAGCACTCTTCTTTGTGAAGACTGTGTATCCTGGGCAGCAATCCTAACTTGGGCTTTAATAAAACTCTTTTCCTTCTTTAAAATTTTTTAGAAAGGTGTGCTCATTTGCATTGAGACTGTTTATCAGTAATGGAGAAAGAAAGATTACTTTGATTTTCAGAGTGCCTTACTGTTACTTACATACATTTTTTAATTCAAAAAGCTGTGGGGAGCACATAATTCTTAAGGCATACATTGACCTAAGACTTATTCCATGTGAACAAATTACAGAGTCTGACTTTCTGACCAACTCCTGAGAGTTTTCATGCCATAAGCTGGCAGTATTCAGTTTTCAACCAGAGTATTTTTATTACTGTGGTTTCTTAAAACTCAAGATTTGATTTCTTCTATGAGAAAAAAAGAATATGCATGTGTGTGCACACACACAAAAACTTGGAGTTATATTTAACCGTTCCATAGCAAATGTATCTAAAACACTTTTTTTTATAAATGCTAGAAAGCACTGAGTTGGTATCTCTACGACATTGAAAAACTTGGCAGTACAAGATGTCCATCGACAGATGACTGGATAAAGAAGATGTGGTATATATATACAATGGAATATTATGCAGCCATCAAAAGGAATGAGATCTTGCCATTTGCAACGACGTGGATGGAACTGGAGGGTATTATGTTGAGTGAAATA
>NW_027781969.1:0-290 GCF_054177405.1 Leptonychotes weddellii | reverse complement strand
GGGAAGCCTGCTTCTCCCTCTCCCACTCCTCCTGCTTGTGTTTCCTCTCTCGCTGTCTCTCTATCTGTCAGATAAATAAATAAAATCTTTCAAAAAAAAAATCACCTTCCTTTCTTTTTTAAAAAGCTCTTAAATATAGGAATAGATATATATATTTTTTAAAGGCTGTATCATGATGAATCCCAAAGCAAAATGCTTAATGGAAAAGCACTGGAAAAATTCCAGTTGTAGGTAGACACAAGACAAAGATTTTCAATCACTGCTCTAATATCATTGCACTGCAAGACAGA
>NW_027781968.1:0-290 GCF_054177405.1 Leptonychotes weddellii | reverse complement strand
TTCCTGTGGGAATGCTATAAAATGAACACCAAGTGCTTCAGGCAGGGCCCTGCTATACCCCCGAAAAACATACTCGAAAGATTTTGTAAAATCCATAACAATAATAACCATTCATAGAATGTATCTGAATACTTTCTAGGCAGGTAAGAATGTGCTCAGGACAGAAGTATAGGGCACTTCCCTGGCTCTTTCGGATCCCGCAGTACTGAAGGTACACAAGAAATGACTAGCAATGTCAAAAAAGAGAAGAGAGGGGCACCTGGGTGGCTCAGTCGTTAAGCGTCTGCCTT
>NW_027781967.1:0-290 GCF_054177405.1 Leptonychotes weddellii | reverse complement strand
CTGGGATCGAGCCCCGCATTGGTCTCCCTGCTCAGCGGAGAGCCTGCTTCTCCCTCTGCCTCTGCCCCTCCCCCCAGGTTGTGCACGCTCTCTCTCTCTCTCTCTCTCTCATGCTCTCTTTCAAATAAATAAATAAAATCTTAAAAAGAATTTTTTTAAATTAAATTAAATTAAAAATTCAAATGGAGGCCTGTCTGGCTCTAAGCGTGAGACATGCTCAGCAAGAAAGAGTGCCCCACTGCAAGGGTGCAGGGTGAGTGGGTGTCAGAGGGCGAGGAGGCAGGAGGCCC
>NW_027781966.1:0-290 GCF_054177405.1 Leptonychotes weddellii | reverse complement strand
ATGAATGACAAAGTACATGGATCTACAGGATAAAAAGAGCTACTACAAATCAATAACAAAATGACAGAAAACCTCATATTTTAAATGGGACTTGAAGGGGCGCCTGGGTGGCTCAGTTGGTTAAGCGACTGCCTTCGGCTCAGGTCATGATCCTGGAGTCCCGGGATCGAGTCCCGCATCAGGCTCTCTGCTCGGCAGGGAGTCTGCTTCTCCCTCTGACCCTCCTCCCTCTCATGCTCTCTGTCTCTCATTCTCTCTCTCAAATAAATAAATAAAATCTTTAAAAAAAA
>NW_027781965.1:0-290 GCF_054177405.1 Leptonychotes weddellii | reverse complement strand
AAAGGGGAGGCTGGGTCTTATTTGAATTCCTGTAGGTACAATGAGATGGGAGGTGTAGGGCAGACAATTGTCAAAGGTTCCCTCTGTCCCTGTGGTTCTTATCCAGGGCAATGCTGAGCAGCATTTGGACATTCCCCACACAAATCATTCCCTGGGAAAGGTGGGGTCACTGAGGTCTGCCCAGTCTGGGACCCTGAGCGGCTTTGGCTCCCTTGGTCCTAGGAGTAGACATGTGGGGAGAAGGGCAAGTGTCAACCCTCCAGAGCCAGTGGTGAAAGGGAGTTTGGGGG
>NW_027781964.1:0-290 GCF_054177405.1 Leptonychotes weddellii | reverse complement strand
GACGATGGACTCTGAAAAACAAACTGAGGGTTCTAGAGGGGAGGGGGGTGGGAGGATGGGTTGGCCTGGTGGTGGGTATGGAGGAGGGCACGTTCTGCATGGAGCACTGGGTGTTGTGCACGAACAATGAATCATGGAACACTTCATCTAGAACTAATGATGTAATGTATGGGGATTAACATAAGAATAAAAAAAAAAATCTAATCTGCCAGTCTCTGTTTTTAATTGGAACATGTAGAAATGTAGAAGCCTTCCATCCACATAGGTCCCTTTATACTCCTTTCTTTATG
>NW_027781963.1:0-290 GCF_054177405.1 Leptonychotes weddellii | reverse complement strand
CCACAATAAAGAGGAGACTGAATGAGCCCGTGGCCTGGCTGCTTTCCCGGGGGTGGGGGGGGGGAATGTGCACGCACAGACCACGCAGAGTGCAGGCCTTGTGACTACCGTATGACGCGCTCGGGACACCCAGCCCGGGGCATGACTCAGGGTGTTCCACGAGCACACCACCAGGCAGAGCCATCCCTTCCTGAACACCTGATAGGGCGGCTGCTGGGGACAGACGTGCCCCCCCGCACTCAGGGCCCAGCCTCCCAGTGGGGGCACACAGAGCTCACTGGCACATCATA
>NW_027781962.1:0-290 GCF_054177405.1 Leptonychotes weddellii | reverse complement strand
AAATCATTTGGGGGAGAATTGACATCTTAACAATATTGAATCTTCTGATCCATGAACACTTTATGTCTCCTCATTTATTTAGGTGTTCTTTAATTTTTCCCAGGAATATTTTATAGTTTTCAGTGTGTAAGCCTTTTACATCTCTTCAGACTTTTCTAAGTATTTTATACTTTTGATGCTATTATAAGTAATATTTTTTTAAATTTCAATTTCTAATTGTTTATTGCTAGGTATTAGAGATAAATTAATTTTTTGTATATTGATCTTTTTCCTGCAAACTTGATAAACTC
>NW_027781961.1:0-290 GCF_054177405.1 Leptonychotes weddellii | reverse complement strand
TACTTTGCGGCAAGTGGTTTGTGTTAAGGGGTGAGATTATGAATAAGTTGACTAATATATACGATTTAATATGTCAAATTCATATTGAGAGAAAAAATGTGATATGGCATGAATATCCATTTAATAGTGGCGAAGACTCTACGATAGATAATTTCTATATTAATCTATGCGATGAGATAGGACATAGAACTAAAACTTTGCATAAACTCGAAGTAGATAGTTATGGATCGGGATATGCGTCCTATTGCGATGCTTGGTTTTATCGAAAATCTGCTGACTTTCGTAATACT
>NW_027781960.1:0-3510 GCF_054177405.1 Leptonychotes weddellii | reverse complement strand
ATGTGGAGAAAGGGGAACCCTCCTACACTGTTGGTGGGAATGCAAGATGGTGCAGCCACTCTGGAAAACAGTATGGAGGTTCCTCAAAAAGTTGAAAATAGAGCTACCCTACAACCCAGCAATTGCACTACTGGGTATTTACCCCAAAGATACAAATGTAGTGTTCTGAAGGGGCACATGCACCCCAATGTTTATAGCAGCAATGTCTACAATAGCCAAACTATGGAAAGAGCCTAGATGTCCATCAACAGATGAATGGATAAGGAAGATGTGGTATATATATACAATGGAATATTATGCAGCCATCAAAAATGAAATTTTAGCATTTGCAACAACGTGGTTGGAACTAGAGGGTATTATGCTAAGCAAAATAAGTCAGTCAGAGAAAGACAATTATCATATGATCTCACTGATATGTGGAATTTGAGAAACAAAGCAGAGGATCATAAGGGAAGGGAGGGAAAAATGAAACAAGATTAAACCAGAGAAGGAGACAAACCATATGAGGCTCTTAATCTCAGGAAACAAACTGAGGGTTGCTGGAGTGGAGGGGGGTGGGAGGGATGGGGTTGCTCGGTGATGGACACTGGGGAGGGTATGTGCTATGGTGAGCACTGTGAATTTTGTAAGGCTAATCAATCACAAACCTGTACCCTTGAAACAAGTAATACATTATATGTTAATAAAAAATAAATTAATTAATTAAAAATGATAAATGGGTGATAAATGATATACATAACATGACAAATGATATATGTTATATATTAGAAATATAATATTAGAAATTAATAAGATCATTAACCTTAGGGTAATACAAATTATGACCATAATATGACACCTTTGTGTCATAATAACCACAATAATGCCTAAAATGGAAAAGACTGACACTTTCTAGCATTTGGAAGATGCAGTGCAACCAGCATTCTCATACATTGTTTGTGGGAATGTAAAATGGTACAGCTATTTTAGAAGATGGCTTAGTAGATTGTTTTAAAGTTAAATGTACCATTTTCCCCTGAAATTCCACCTCCAGGTCTAACATAAATAAAACATGCATTTCCACAAATAATTCAGGTAAATATTCATAGAAGATGTATTCATGATAGCCAAACCTAGAAATAACCCAAATGTCCATCAATTGGTGAATGCATAAGCAAATTGTGATGTAGACATATAATGGGATACTGTAAACAATATAAAGGATTGAATCACTGATACATGCAATCACAAAAGTTATGCTAAGTGAAATAATTCATTCATAATTGATTTCATTTGTAGAACATTAAGAAAATATATTAAACATTTTTTTAAAATTTATTTGAGAGAGTGTTTGAGAGAGAGAGAGAGAGATCACAAGTGGGGGTGGGGGATAGAGGGAGAAGCAGACTCCCCGCCGAGCAGGGAGCCCATTGCAGGAATGGATCCCTGGAATCATGACCTGAGCTGAAGGCAGACTCTTAACTGACTGAGCCACCCTAGTGCCCGAACATTAAGAAAAATATAAACCTATTGTTACAGAAAGTATATCAGTAGTTGACAAGGACCAGAGAGTAGAGTAGGGGAACTTAGTGGAAAAAAAAATTGCATATAGTGATTGTGGCACTGATCATACACTGTATATATTTGTCAAAACTCATCAAATTACACAATTCAATTTGATTAATTTTATTATATTTAAAACATATTTCACCAAAGCTGACAAAATTTGATTTTGAATTAAAATCCCATTGGTTCTAGATAGGACATTCCCATTAGAATACTACTAATAAATGAATTCACTGGGAAATGTTTTCATACAGTGTTATTTATTTTCCTACCCAAGATGACCCAGAGCTTGTTTTGTTAATCCTTATATATCCTACCAAAGACCTGTAAACTTTTTCATAAATGGCCAGATAGTAAATATTTTAGGCTCATGTTTCATATGACCCTTGTAGCAACTAATCAGTTCTGCTCTTGTGGCACAAAAACTACCATAAACAATACATAAATAAAGGAATGTGTCTGTGTTTCAATAAAACTTTATGAAAACAGATGATGGTCTGATTACTCAGTTGTATTTTGCTAGCCCCTGTCTAGACTGCCAGGAAGGGAGGGTGATCTCAGTTTAATTTTATTCTGATTAAGACAATTTTCAGTTTAACAATGTTCTGTTTGGTTTTGGTCATACTAGTTTTTCTAAAAATATATATAGTATTAGAAACTTTACATATATTTGTAATTCCTAGTACAATTTTGCTGTACAAGTGTTATGAAGGAATTGCTTGGAAGTTCTGTCTTAGTAATATATAGCATCTAACTTCACAAGAGTTCTTTGTTTCCACAAGGATTACATTTAAAAGAGTCACCAGTGCTGAAAGAGTTTTCATGTAATATTAGCAGATATTTAGATTGTTTCTGTTTTGGCTAAGATCTGGGCTACTTCTTTGTTTCAGTCATTCGTTAATCTGACAAGTAAAGTTATTGAATTTACATTATGCTTGCTGCTTGGGAATCATCAGGAAACAAAAGAAAAAAAAATCTCTGCCATTATGGAGATTTTATTCTAGGAGAAAGTGGCAGAAAAAAACAACAAACATAATGCATTGGTAAATTATATGGCATGTCAGCCTATGGTAAGTGCAGTGGAAAAGGAGGGCAGGATAAGGAGATATTGGATGCCAGACATGGGGAAAACACAGATTGCTATTTTAAAGTGGATAATCAGGTTTGCCCTGCACAGATGGTGACAAAGAGTGAGGTATCTGGGGAAAGAGCCTTACAGGCAGAAGTAATGGCTATGGTAAGAATATAATGTAGGAATCAGAGAATATAGTTCAAAAGCCATTGCAATAGGGGCGCCTGGGTGGCTCAGCCTTTAAGCGTCTGCCTTCGGCTCAGGTCATGATCCCAGAGTCCTGGGATCAAGCCTCGCGTTGGGCTCCCTGCTCAGGGGGAAGCCTGCTTCTCCCTCTCCCGCTCCCCCTGCTTGTGTTCCTACTCTCGCTAACTCTCTCTGTCAAATAAATAAATAAAATCTTTTTTTTTTTAAGATTTTATTTATTTATTTGAGAGAAAGAGAATGAGAGAGAGCAAGCACATGAGAGGGGGGAGGTCAGAGGGAGAAGCAGACTCCCTGCCGAGCAGGGAGCCCTATGTGGGACTCGATCCCGGGACTCCAGGATCATGACCTGAGCCGAAGGCAGTCACTTAACCAACTGAGCCACCCAGGCGCCCGAATAAATAAATAAAATCTTTAAAAAAAAAAAAGCCATTGCAATAATCCATATGTGAGATGATGTTGACTCTTGAAAGGTGTGCCAGTGGTGGAAATGGTGTTCAAATTCTGAACATGAACTGAAGGTAGGTCAAAAAATGTCCTGATATGTTAGATTTCTAAGTTTTATAAAGAAAGAGAAGCCCCAAAATAACTCCAAAGAATTTTAGCCTGAGCAACTGTTTGATATGATCAACATTCAAATATTAACTTTTTTAAAGATTTATTTATTCATTTTAGAGAGAGTGGGAGAG
>NW_027781959.1:0-13818 GCF_054177405.1 Leptonychotes weddellii | reverse complement strand
AGAAAAAGAAAGACCTGTTTTTGCTAACCAAAAGAAACCTAAGGAAGATTTTCATTTTTACAAAATGGTAATGGTTTCTTCAACTTTCACCATTTCAGTTTACAAAAGTCTTCATAGGAATGCTATACTTTTGGATAGCAGGAGAAATCTATAGTGCTAAATTATGTAAGAATTCTTGTTTAGGACAACTCAATCTGAGTCAGTGTTATGATGTATCTCCTGAAAGAATAATAAAAATAAAAATTAAGTATTAGAAGATGAAGGACAACAATTCCACATCTGTTTAATCACAATATTGTAAGATATAGAGTGATGAAATGTGGTGTATCCTCAGGAGCTAGTACATAAAATGATGGATATGGCAAAAATAATGTAGATTTATGGCATATTTATTATATGTGAGGCATTGGGTTACAATTTTACAAGGAAAATTTTATTAAGTCCTCAAAGCAAATGGTAATAATAACTGTATCTTAATATTAATGTAGAAATATATTGAAAGAACTGGAAATCTATTGCTATAAAATGATTGCTGTCATAAAATGTTAAGGTGTCTTGATGTGGAAAATTTATTTTGTATATCTACCGAGTCTGGGTGTGGAGCCAGATTGACGTGGCAATTGGAAAGCAGATTTTAAGTCAATATTACTAGTATAGGTAGAGCTGGTCAGAATGGAATGAGCTATTTTGTAAGGCAGTCCCACTGGAAATGCTCAGGTAGTGTCTGAATTTCATTTTCTCAAAATATTAAAGCAAATAATGCTACATGGGGTGGGGTAATAGAATAAATAATCTTTAGGACATCTTCCAACTGGACAATGTATTTGATGAGCAGATTAGAATACATTTGATCATGTCAGCAGTCATACTGGCGAGTTCCAGTTACTTAGTCTGAGAGCTAACATGTCTTTTGGGTTCCTAAAAGGGCCAAGCACTGTAGGAGTTGTTTTATTTACATTATTGCATCTGACCCACACAACACTTGCAAGATACAGGTATGGTCTTATTTTAGAATGAAAAGAGCTACAGAAAGAGAAGTTAAATAGTTTGCCAAGCTCACATGCCCAATATGGAAAGAACTGGTATTGGAACCCAGGATTTCTCAAGAATTTTTTTTTTTAATCATCATTCACAGTTTTAGCCATAGAAGCTGTGGCCATTCTTACTAATATAAGAAATCATTTATCACCATAACTTTACCCTGAAGAAGAATTCTGTTAGAATCCTACAGAGTCACTGTATGGCAGCTAATATGTGTTCCATATCCTAAGAAATAACAAAAATATGCTATTTTCTTCTTACACAGCCTACCACACATGTGATCAGGTTCCCATTCATGTGTGCATGCACGTGCACACACAAACACAGACACACACGTCACGTCTAAATATTTTTATTTCAATTTGGAAACAACCAACGAATGCGTATTCCAGATATTACATCTGAATTCTGGAAGTTTATTTTTAAAATTATTTGTTAGCTTCATAAATACCTCACACCAGTGACCTTTCCAGAAGGTCATACTCTAAGATATTACCAGTGCTTTGAGTAATCAAGGGTGAAGCATTGACAGACCTTTTCCATTCTTAAGTGACCGAACTCTAGTCTAATAAAAGAAACACACACACACACACACACACACACACAGACACAAAAAGAAAATCCTTAAGATCAAAAATTGCAGCTTAAAAAAAAATGCAACTTAATTTTTTGGTTACTCTAGATATCTTCTAGGAGGAGCAAATGACATGAATCATCCACCTAATTATAGTAATGTCAGGGCTTGGTTCAGCTGGAAGCAACATTTATTCTCGGTACCTGGTTACATCTTTGCAATAATTACAGAGATTTGGCAAGGCTGCTTATGTAACCATTGCCCATAAATTACCGTTAGACCAAACAGCTTTGGAAACTGATGGCAGGGCAGCTGACACTTTGAATTTACTGATCCTGTTGTCATTAGTGCCAAGTAGGTGGTAAAGGTGAAAAGAGGGTCAGGGCTAAATTCTTCACATGTTGAAATTCTGCCCACGACCCCAGCAGACAATTACCCTTCATAAAAAGATTATTCAGACAGTCTTTTAACAAGAGTGACATCTGCTGGCCCACATATGCAATTTAAACTATTCCGTATTTATAAGCATTTGCAATAGCCTTGCTTTATTTCTGCAGATGGCAAATCAGCTGAATTTATAATTACAGAGGACAATATTTAGCACAATGGAGTTCTTATTCAGTGATTTTGATTTTCTAGTTTAAAGAAAATGACTCTAAATTTCTTTGCTTTTGGTTGTGACATATTATTTGCAATGTTTTTGTTTATGTGTTTTTTTCTTTCCTGGAAATGCTAGATTTTTTTAAAAAAATTTGAATATAGAATCGTTGTGGTTTAGAAATATTATCTTTGAGCAGTTGATTGTGATACTCTGAGCCAACTAGCTAAGTTGAATGAAGTAATTAGACTGCAAAAATATCACTCATATTTTTGTTTGTTTGCATGTTGCTTTTTGTTTTTTAAGTCATCATAGTCAGTGAAGAACAATTGTACATTGTTCTCTTGATCGCTGTGCTCTCCTAGGTGAGAGTGTGTGTGTATGTGTGTGTGTGTGTAATTTTCATCTCGCCTGAGTCAATCTGCAAATATATTGTCATCTATTGTGAGTGTCTTACAAACTCTGTATCTTTATTATTGACCGCTTCTATTCTTAGTTACCATGGCCAAAGGATCTTTCTTTTTAAATCAAGTTAAATTTGTGTGCATGCATTTTATACTTATACTGACTGTGCTGGAGTTATAGTTTTTTTTTTTTTTAAGATTTTATTTATTTGACAGAGAGAGACACAGCAAGAGAGGGAACACAAGCAGGGGGAGTGCGAGAGGGAGAAGCAGGCTTCCTGCTGAGCAGGGAGCCCGATGCGGGGCTCCATCCCAGGATCCTGGACTCATGACCTGAGCCGAAGGCAGACGCTTAACGACTGAGCCACCCAGGCGCCCCTGGAGTTATAGTTTTAATTGACAAAAACATCTTTTAATTTTTAAATATAAAATTCTTATATAAGGAAAACATATAGAGCAAATGTTTTAAAAAGTAAAACATTTATTATATCAAAAATAAGAAATGCCCATTATTTATGTATCTCATAAATATGTAATCGCATATGTAATCGCAGAATTTGTTCCTATGTAAAATGATAGAAATATGCATGTATTAGATTTTGAGTATTTACATGACAATGATAGAATTATAGTGTTCTATGATTTATTTTTCACATAAAGACACTACATCAGATTAAGAGGCATTACTGTTCTTTTTGTGTGATATAAATCTGAAGATACTCTATAGAACAATGTGGTTGTCTTTTAAACATAACAGATACAAAGGTGCATACAATAAGAGCATTCATGTATTTATATGTTGATCATGTCCTTGTCCCTCCGTCCTTAAAACCAAACAGCAACTCAAAAAAATGTTAACTTCCAAACATCACATTCTTGAATTTCTGTATATATGCTCCTTCATTTCTACTAATCTAAATATCCTGGAAACATCATTGAAAAGGGAAATGAAAGATTTGTATTGTATCCTTAAGTCACTATTAATTATCTTAGTCACTTAACCTATTTTAGTCTCCATTTTTTTTACCTATATAGTTTATAATATCTACCACAGAAGGTTAATGCAAGAATGATTTTAATATATATGGAAAAGTATAGTATGAAAACTATAAAGCATTTAAGAAGTTGATACTAATTATTAATGGATTTTATATCTACCTACATTTCCTCAGCTAATTCTCCAAAATAACATTATGAGATAAGTAAATCTTCATTTTCAGGTATAAAGATTAAAGAGGGTTAAATGACGTGCTCAGATTAAAATTCCAAGTGATGGAACTGAGAGTCAAACCCAAGTAATTCCATCTCTAGAGCCAGAAAGCCATGAGAACAAATTATTTTTAATATAAATTTTACCACACAGAAATATGTAAATAAGAATAAAATAAAACTTTTAAAAATTTAATCTTGAATAAATTAAACACTATTCTACACAAGACAAATTTACTATAGTCTACATTATAGAATACACTTTGAACATCACAAAAGATAATGTCTAAACACTTTAACTATTTCTATTTTGAAGAGAAACCAATCTCAGGGGCACCTGGGTGGCTCAGTTGGCAAGGTGTCTGTCTTCAGCCCAGGTCATGATTCTGCATCCTTGGATGAGCCTGGCATTGGGCTCCCTGCCTAGCGGGGAGTCTGCTTCTCCTTCTGCCCCTCCTCCTGCTTGTGTGCACATGCTCTCTCTCTATTAAATAAATAATATCTTAAAAAAAAAGAGAGAAAGAAAAACCAATCTCAAATAATTGCATAGCACTTAACTATATATAAACATTAAGTTGAATTAAAAATGATAAATACCTTTATTTGCATATCAAAAACAAATATCATAATAGAAACAATGACAATATTCAGGCTTTCCATGCCAGCTGTAGTCAAATGTTTTCTTTTTGGGTAATTGAGTGGAGAAATATCTAAAAACTAAAGAGGTTGCAATTAATAATGGGATTTAGTTTCTTATATTTTTTTGAGAATAATCCAAATTAATTCTGTATTTGTACAGGGGTAAAAGTATCTATCAGTTTCTGCAGGTTATGTCTCTAGGGATGACTTAAGCAAACTACCCACTATTTAGAGCATTGTATCTATCTGTGAATGAAAGAAACAAAACACACGCAATGGTGTGTGACAAGCATAAAATGAGGTCTTATTGTTTAACTTTTGTGTAGCTCTGACTACAGGTATCCTCCAGGAAGAGAGATAGTATCTTGTGGAATTTCTTTCCTGATTTGGCTTTGGATACCTCTGTGAAACAATTTAAGAAATAAATTTTTAGGGAGCGCCTAGGTGGCTCAGTCGGTTAAGTATCAGCCTTTAGCTCAGGTCAGGATCCCAGGGTTTTGGGATTGAGCTCTGCTTCAGGCTCTCTGCTCGACAGGGAGTCTGCCCCTCCCTCTCCCACCACCCTTCCCCTCCACTGGTGTCTTTATATTCAAATAAATAAATAAATATATAAATAAATAAAATCTTTAAAAAATAGATTTTTAATTTATTCTAATGATAATTTTTTCTGATTATAAAATGGGTAATTTATACTCCTGCCAATTTAAAGTAACTGGGATAATACTTTATATGCATTTTCATAATCTAAATGTTTAAACTTAATATTTTGATAAATCAGTGCTAACCATTATGATACATATTAAGAGGAAGATTTTTAAAATAGAAAATGTACCATTTATAAATATATAAAATGTACCAGGTGTTTGGGGCACCTGGATGACTCAGTCAGTTAAGCATCAATTTCAGCTCAGGTCATGATCTGATGGGTAGTGCTTGGCAGGGAGTCTGCTTGAGATTCTCTCTCTCTCTCTCTCTCCCTCTGCCCCTCTACCCCCCAGCTTGCTCTCTCTCTATCTTCTCTTTCTCTCTCTAAAATAAAATAAATCTTTAAAAAACTAAAATTATTGAGGTATTTTACAAACATACACAGAAAACATGTTGCACCAAATCATTCATTCTCTTACTGCTCCCATGATTATGATTACTGGCTGGGACATGTGTAGTTTGTACAAACTCATTTCATTTGAAGTAAAGGCATATAGCAAGAATGCAGTCCACTTCAAACACTTTTTGATCTAATTTTTAAACCATTATATTTGGAACTTTTGGACTAATTTCTACTAAAATCTCTTATCTTCTGTTTCTGGATTTTTTTTTTATTATATCTGGTTAGTGACATATGTTTATTCTATTCAACATATAAAAGGGATTTCACTTTAAATATACTTTCAGATAGATGGAAATGTATACTCGCCCAGCAAGTTGGGTCTTGGTTTACACAAATTTTCTCAAGTTAAATTTGTGATCGTTTTTACTGTTATCACTCAAATTCTTTCACACACTTTAACCCCTAGAAACTTTGATATCAATACCTTTTAAATTAAATTTGATGAATATATGGTCAATAATATGTTTACTTCCACAGGTTAAAAAAAAGATTGTGTTCCAGAAGAGTCTTGGACTTGGTTAATTCACTAATATAGGGTAAGACTTATGATTTCATTCTTAACCTTCATAGAATCCATTATTTGCATATTCATGGCAACTATGCTCTAAAATAGAAGCCCATTTGCAGCAAAACAGAAGTTGAAGAGGACACAAGATATTGTTCTTCCTTTAACCAAAACCTTCAATCTCCTTGTTTGTCTTAAAATCAGAGGACTTTCCAAAAATGAGTCTTTGAATATAACAGAAGAGTGTAGCCCTCAATAAATATCACTGGGGAAAAAAAAAACACATTATTACCACCACAACACAATTTAACTATTTAGTTTTACATGAGAGTTTTATGTGCTGATGGTCACTTATTCACATCTGAGATGAGAGTCAGTTTAAAGTGGTTAGATTCTTGCTAAGGCCATAGATCAATCAGAGTTTAGTTAAAAGCAGGGGAAAAAAAGTATCTATGATTGATTTTAGCAGAAAAGGAATTCACTAAAAAGATATTGAGCAGGTTATTATGTCACCCAAAGGACTGTAGAACAGGCATAGAGACAAGAAAAGATGTGCAAATTCATACTCAGAACTGGTCCAGGGTAATCTGCTATGGCCTTCTCCAAGTATTAGCAATGCTGTTGAACCACTTGACACTGGTGGCAGGACAGCCTGAATGTTGCAGCTGGTACACCTGCCATTATTGCAAATCCACTAATTTTCTTGTAGTTAGCACCATGAGCAGAGATATTATCTGCATTCTTTATTCTCTGCTTCAACATATATGTGTCAGTGTATCTGATGATTATTGCTGGATTCTAGGTCAGTGGCTCATATACTTGTTTCAAGGAAGGCTGGGGAAAAAAGGATATTTATCATTTTTCTTAAATCACAGTAGTATATAACACTGTTCCTGACCAGCACTCAAAAAGAGGATAGCACTCAATCAGGGAATAGCTTCAGATGTTGGACAGATAAATAGAATTGCACATATTTACTACAGCCTGCAGAATGAGAAGGCAAACTCTTCCAGATAAGAATACCCTAAGTTAGTTCTTGGATAAGAGCTGCCCAGGAGAGCAGCCTGACCCAAGTAGGACTTTGGTATAAGTTAGAAATTTATTGGGTTAAGTCATTGAGATTTTGATCTTTGTTCTGTAGTATTTGTTAGTGTTTACTGATTAATAGAGCATTTAATACATTGTAACAAAAATACAAAATATGTGAGAATGAATTAGTGGTTGGGTAATGGATGATAGAAGTACAGATATAACATTATAGATAGCCTGATATCTACCTCATGCAGTAGCAAAATAAGTTGCAAAATTGCTGCTTGCTGTATTTTGGATAGCAGATCATGTGTCACTTCAGCCTAGAGGATGAAGATTAGAAACTTAGATTGAAAACCTGGAAACTCACATTGTGTGTTGATTAATTTTGCCTATATTTAGAAAGTTATTGCAAAAAGAGATGAGTTCAAAAAACTAACTGGCTGATGTGCGAGCAGAAGTGGAAAGGCATAGAGAAATCTAGAATTTGGGATCTTTTAAGGTTCAACAAAGAAAGCGCTTTTAGATCCCAAGTGGTAAGTCATGGCATCTAACCAGGTTTGAGCAGAAAAGCCCAATAAAATATCTCACTTAGATTAAATGAATCAAGATGAAGATGAAATTAAGGGTGTGACCATTTTAGAATTTTGACTTTCATTCTCATTGAAATGCAAAAATATTTGATGATTTGGGGCACAAGAGTATCATGATATTATATTTTATTTTTAAAAGATTATTTGCTTTGTGATAAAAATAGATTAGAGAGGGATAAAGGAGGACTTTATCATTTCCATTGAAGTTGTCTTATAATAATCTAGGTGTGAGGTGAAGACTGGGATTCAAAGCAGAAAATTACCTATGGAAATTGTAGGAAAATATGATATTCTGAATATATTATGGAGTTAGAGAAAATAATATTTCTTAATAGGTTGCATTTGGGGTATCAATGAATAGAGAACCAAGACTTCAATTTTGGGCTAGAGCTACTGAAAGCATGAAGGGACTGTCAAATGAAGTGACTAGGTCTATAAAAATCATCTGGAGAAGGAAAAAATTAGGAGTTTATATGTAAATGTGTTAAATTCAGTCTGTTTATTAGTCATCCAAGAAGAGATGTCAGAGAGATGGTGGGTTGTACAAGTAGGAATTTTGGTAGAGATTTGAGGTAAAACTTTAAATTCAAGAGTCAGCCATTTGCGAAATATATTTAAAACCAGTGGGATAGAGGAGATCACCAAGACAATGAGTGTTCATGGAGAAAAGAAGGCTAATAATGCCTGAGACACATCAGAATGGGAAAAAGAAGACAAACCATGAA
Organism: Leptonychotes weddellii; assembly: GCF_054177405.1. NCBI lineage: Eukaryota > Metazoa > Chordata > Mammalia > Carnivora > Phocidae > Leptonychotes > Leptonychotes weddellii. Next base: position 5,393 of record NW_027781959.1, on the reverse strand, counting down.
ATAGGATTACAAAATATCAACTCATGAGTGGGAAGAAAGGTGGAAAATATTCCTTTTTGAAACCAAGTGAAGACAATGCATCACATAAAAGGGAGTGAGCCATTGCTACATCAATTACAGGTGATAAGTCAAGTAACATGAAGACTGAGAATTGGCCATTGTATGTGGCAATGTAGAGGTTTTTGATAACTTTGACAAATGACAAAGAGATTATTCAATAACTCATTCGGAGAGATTTTAGAAGAGAATAGAATGCGATGAACAGGAATCACCAAGTACATTCAACTTATCTGGAGAGGTTTGCCCGTAAGGAAGAGAAAAATGATAATGGATGATAGAAGTGGGTTCATGAGAAAAACAAATTTATTTCATTTAAGATAGGAGAACTAGTATAACTTCCCACATTAATGAGAATTATTAAGTAGTGGACCAAAATCGATGGAGAGAGGTAGAGAGAAACATTTATGGATTTATATCCTTGAATAGATTATAGAATCCTAGTGCCTAAGTAGAGGAAGTAGATTTGAATAGGAACATGCACAGTGTATTATAACAGAAGAAAAGGCAGAGAATGTGACAGATTCTTCTACCCTGTGGTGGGAGTAATTTAATGGAAATTCTGTTTTATTGACATGCGATGCTAGTTAACAGCTAAGAATGAGACTGGGGAAAAAAGTATTAGATGTTTAAAGAGAGAGAATACAAGATAAAATAATCTTTTATGAAAAGAGCAGGGGGAGTGCCCTGGGAGTATAGAGTATGAATTCTTGGTCTTTTTGAAGTTTATGGCAATGGATTAAAGTGAGAATGATAAGCATGGTCATGTATTTTTTTTAAGTAAGCTCCATGCCCAGCATGGAGCCCAGTGTGGGGCCTGAACTCACAACCCTGAGATCAAGACCTGAGCTGAGATCAAGAATTAGACATCCAACTGACTGAACCATCCAGGCACCCCTGGTCATGTATTTTCTGCAAGTACACAATAAACTTCATGAATGTAGGCACAAAGTAGGTATTGTTTGGTTTAATGAGAGTAAAATAAATATTGTCAATTTCTTCCTTGGGGTCTAACAGTTTTATCATCATAAGCACTAAATACAAATTTGATAGTGATAAATGGTGGTAATACTTGCAAGTAAATAAATAACTCATTTTATTTATATATAAATATGTGAGCATCTGAAATTATAAAACCAAATCTAACAAACCTAATTTAATAGTAATTTATTACAATCATGCATTCTAAGAAAGCCCTATACTAGCAATGTTAAAACCATTTATTAACAGAAAATCTAAGATTTAAAAATAAAAGGGGAAAAATCACAAACATACCATCCATAGTTATCCACTGTAAACATCTGTATTCTTCACTCAATTTCTCTATAAAGAAGTTCCTGAATACAATGTTTTTGGATTAGTTAGAATTCTACAGAAAAACAGAACCAAAAGTAAACACACACATGCATATAATAAGGAAGTGACTCATGTGGTTGTGGAACCTGAGAAGCCCCATGATCTGCCATCAACAAGCTGGAAACACAGGAAAGCTGGTTGTACAGTCTTAGTACACATCTGAAGGCCTTACAGGAACCTGGAGAACTGATGGTCTATGCCCTGGTCTGAGGGCAGAAAGCCACTATATTAACTCAAGTGGTCAGCCAGAAAGAGAGCAAATTCTCCCTTCCTCCTCTTTATTCTTTTATTCAAACCATCAAAGGATTGGATAATGTCCACTATATTGGGGAGGGCAATCTACTTTACTCAGTCTACAGATTTAAATGCAAATCTCATCCAGAAACATTTTCACATATATACCCCAAAATTGTTTTTAAAAAAATATCTGGGCACCCTGTGACCCTGTCAACTCAATACCTAAAATTAACTATCACAAGGGGTGCCTGGGTGGCTCAGTTGGTTGAGTGTCCAACTCTTAATTTCAGCTCAGGTCATGATCTCAAGGTCATGGGATAGAGCCCCCGTTGTGTGCAGCCTGCTTAGGAGTCTCTCTCTGACCTTCCCCCACCACTCTTGCTTTCTCTCTCTCTCTCTAAATAAAATAAAATTAAATTAAAAAAATAAGTATCCCAGCATCCCAGTTGTCTTCTTCAATAGTAAATTAAACAACACTTAACACATATTATATGCTCAAAAATATTTGTAATATTAATAAATGTATACTTTACTTTTAAATTATGGGATCATAATGTACACATGAATTTATAAGATGCTTTTATTACATCTTAAATTTTATTTATTTATTCATTTATTTTTAAAGATTTTATTTATTGGACAGAGAGAGACACAGTAAGAGAGGGAACACAAGTGGGGGAGAGGGAGAAGCAGGCTTCCCGCTGAGCAGGGAGCCCTATGCGGGGCTCGATCCCAGAACCCTCAGATCATGACCTGAGCCAAAGGCAGACACTTAAGGACTGAGCCACCCAGGTGCCCCTACATCTTAAATTTTAATGACAGCATAGTATTGCTTTGCATGGACATATAATTACCTTTACGGATTCCTTATTGTTAGTTATTTAGATTGTTTACTATTTTGGTTATGATTAACAATGCTGCAATTATCATCCTTACTTATCTATATCTATTAACATGCAAAATTATTGCCTCAAGATAAGGTAACACATGTTTATAGAATATATTTTAAAAGGAAAAAGCACAACTGATCATCTCTCATGAGGGAAGTTTCCCAAAATTAGTTGCATGAAACACCAGCCTTACAAAATATTTGAATAAAGTTTCTGCTTGATAAATTATATATACATATATATACATATAATATATATGAACAAATTATTTTGCCAAGTTCTGTGTAGTTCACGTAGTACATGTCCCTCTTATAAATCCACAATGCACAATTATTTATTAAAAGCTCTGGAAGCTTCACTGGTACAAAATATAAAATAAGTGTTTAAGTGCTTCCCAACATGAAAAATAAAATCTAAATTGATACCTCAGCTAACTCATCTTCTGCAGAATACACCTATACTGGTGAAGAATTTCTAAAATATAAAGGTAAAAACAAAGATTGCTGCTCTTATTAGTATGATGTTGCATCATTAAGATCCCTGACCCTTGAAATCTTCTGGACCCATTCCCCCCAAAAAATTTGGGAAAAAAGAAATGTTAAATAGATGTATACTGTCAAATAGCATGGACTCAGTGATGTAAAAACTCGACTTTCTCTTCCCTTTTAAAATAATAAAAATCTACTTTGCTCAATAATATTGTTTGGAGTATTGGTGGAGTCATTCTACAGACGTTCTGGGAGTTAAACAAGTGTCCCATATACACATTAGTGGGGAGGTAGAGTAACTGCTAAGAGATAGCAAAATTATGAGCTAAACATAGAGAAAGAATGACTAAAATACAGTACAATATATCACCTTCATTTCTGTGTGATCATTTTGTGTCTTCATTTTCTTAATGCTTTTCCAAACATTCTTTTATGGAGACTGGAAAAAAACAATGTGATTTATAGAGAGGAAAAAGGGATTGAATGGATCCATGAATATTGGGTTTGGAAAGGATTATATAGTTGCTGTTTGCAGACAGAAAATAAATGTTTGTATCACATAATTCTGGCTTAGAACAAGTTTATTATTTCTGTAAATACTCAAATGTTGAAAAGTCATTCTGATAACCACTACCTCCTAAATTTAAAATTAAGAATATAGGATTATTTTATTAGAGATTAAGAACATTAACATAAATCCAATAATCATAATTTTCTAATTCACCTCCAATATAGGTTTGCTTTACTGAATGCTTTGATTAGAAGTAATTATCATAAGAATTTTTGTTACCATTCTACCACCGCTTGGTGGCCACACATAGTATTTTTGGTTTGTGTGGAAAGTCTCTCTTAATTAAAGACCTGAGCTAATGGATTAAAGACCTGTTGGAAATATATTTTTATTTTTCATCATGATTAGGAAAATATAATCACCAGAGCGAAGAAGTTTTAGAAAAAGTCAAACTTGAAGAATCCTCATGGGAAATTGTATCACAGAATTAATTTAAAGTAGGACTGAGCTCTTTTCTCCTGGGGGCAAGAAAAATAGGAATGCTGGCTTAAAAGTTATTCTCCATTTCCAGTTTAAGTTCCAAGTTTTATACCACAAAAAGTAACTTTTTGGTTAACTATCCTGTCTTTATTCTACATTTTAAAATATGAAATTGTTATTCATGTAACCTTCTGAAATTGCTAAGATACTTCCTAGCTTTTTACCCCAGTGATTTCTATTAGGAAATTTAAATACCCACTGAGGCAAGAAAAAGAAACATTTAGGGAACTGTTCATGGCAGTTGATTGATTACAGTGGCTGAAGCTAAGTGTCTAAATTAAGAGATACACCTGTGTTCAGCCATTCATCAGAACAAAGAAAAAACTGTAGAAGAAAAACATTATAATTCAACAAAATGGCCATAGGTAGTTAAACCAGTAATTTGAAAATACAATACAGGCAAATTTAGTTGCATTCTCTTAAGATAATGGAACTCGATAGTTCTACAAGTTATTCTTAAGATCTGGAGATTTTGAACTGAAAGAAAAGGTAAACTTACTTTTATTTAACAATTTGAATCAACAGAACTTTGTGATCATGTACATATGAACATTAATGGAGCTGGAAGAGTTAAGCATGATGAGGTGGAGTTTTATGTGATTGGAAATAACCCATTCCTTTATTCAAAGGTATTTATTAAATGCCTTCTCTGTGCCAAGCACAGTTTTAATGACTGGAGAACACAGTAGTGAGCTGGACTGACAAATTAAGAAAAAACATCTGGTAGTGATACATACTCCTTTCAAATTATGATGAAAGAAGGCCATTTGAGGAGATTGCATTTGAGATGAGATCTGAGTGACAAGAAAGAGGCAGCCACACAGAAGTAGGGAAATAATATGCCAAGCAGAGACAACAACTACTTCAAAGTCCTTGGTGGACAAACCTGAGTTTCCCGAGAAAAAGGAAGAAGGCCAGGATAGCTGGAGTAAAGCGGTATGAGTCGGGAGAATTAGCCCAAGTTCAGATAACACTGGATTTTACAACTCAGGCCAAGATGTTTGATTTTATTCTAATGGAAGTCATTGGATGGAATCAGAGTGGTGTGATCTGATGTGTGTCTTGGAAAAACTACTGTGCCTGTGTTTTGGAGAAAGGCTTGTTGAGAGGCATAGACGAATGCATAAAACTAGTAAAGAAACCCTTCCTGTGATCCTTAAGTGGCCCACAGTATGAAAGGCATCATGCCAAGCACTTGTAAAGCCCTTCCAGCATACTGGCAAGATGGGTATAATTGAAGAAGTCTAGAGATGAATCAGAGAAGCTATAGATCACATTAGATCACAAGGGACACAATTGAATTCTTTTTTTTTT
>NW_027781958.1:0-290 GCF_054177405.1 Leptonychotes weddellii | reverse complement strand
GATGAGAGGTATCTTCTATTATGGTCTTAATAGCATTTTTATCCTCATAAAAATATGGAAAACTTCACCAGATTCAGTCCATTGCAGCTCTTAAAACAAAAAGAAGTACTTATATAACCATATTTCCCTAAAAACAACACCATTAAAAATTGCACCAAAAAGAATGAAATACCTAGGAATAAACTTAACCAAAGAGGTGAAAGACCTGTACTCTGGAAAGTTATAAAACACTAATAGAAGAAATTGAAAATGACACAAACAAATGGAAGGATATTCCATGTTCATGGATT
>NW_027781957.1:0-290 GCF_054177405.1 Leptonychotes weddellii | reverse complement strand
TCAAGGGCGCCTGGGTGGCTCAGTTGGTTAAGCGACTGCCTTCGGCTCAGGTCATGATCCCAGGGTCCTGGGATCGAGTCCCACATCGGGTTCCCGGCTCAGCGGGGAGCCTGCTTCTCCCTCTGACCCTCTCCTCTCTCATGCTGTTTCTCTCTCGCTCGCTCTCCAATAAATAAATAAATAAAATCTTTAAAAAAAATAAAAGAATCTTTCTGTCAAAGCTAGGAGAAGTTTGTGAGCAACATCTTGACTGTGGAGTGGGGGTGGCATCTGCAGGCTTCAGGATGGCC
>NW_027781956.1:0-290 GCF_054177405.1 Leptonychotes weddellii | reverse complement strand
TCTATAATGGTGAAGCCTCGTTTTCCAGTGTGAGCTCCCAGAAACTGCATTTCCCTCTCCTGGTCACATCTGTCCTTCCAGTTTTTCTCTAGGGGCTTGCGGCTGTGTGCTCCCCATCATTCCGTGCCTCCTTGCCCAGATGGAGACGTGGTTGCTGGATCTCAAAGTGTCACCTCAAGAGGCAGAAAAGGAACCAGTAAGTGTCCCCCCCAGGTTAGGCTCCTGAGACTGACTAGGGACCGAGCTAGAAGGAAGACCCTGGAAGTGCTGATTGGAACGGAGCCCCACTC
>NW_027781955.1:0-290 GCF_054177405.1 Leptonychotes weddellii | reverse complement strand
CTGGGATCGAGCCCCGCATTGGTCTCCCTGCTCAGCGGAGAGCCTGCTTCTCCCTCTGCCTCTGCCCCTCCCCCCAGGTTGTGCACGCTCTCTCTCTCTCTCTCTCTCTCATGCTCTCTTTCAAATAAATAAATAAAATCTTAAAAAGAATTTTTTTAAATTAAATTAAATTAAAAATTCAAATGGAGGCCTGTCTGGCCCTAAGCGTGAGACATGCTCAGCAAGAAAGAGTGCCCCACTGCAAGGGTGCAGGGTGAGTGGGTGTCAGAGGGCGAGGAGGCAGGAGGCCC
>NW_027781954.1:0-290 GCF_054177405.1 Leptonychotes weddellii | reverse complement strand
AAATACTTAGGAATACACATCAGAAAAAGTGTCATTGTTCTAGATGTCCTTATGGCTAAATTACACACATCCTTAAATTCACTGCCTCAATAGTCCTACATTCATTAAACTATTTAAAATTAAAACCTATGCTCTCAGGCTCCCTGCTCAGTGGGAGCCTGCTTCTCCCTCTCCTGCTCTCCCTGCTTGTGCTCTCTCTCTCTTTGTCAAATAAATAAATAAATACAATCTTAAAAAAGAAGGGGGGGTGGATTGAGGCTCCTTGGTGGCTCAGTCAGTTAAGCATCTGC
>NW_027781953.1:0-290 GCF_054177405.1 Leptonychotes weddellii | reverse complement strand
TCATCACCACCACCACCACCGCCACCACCATTGCCATCACCACCACCGCCATTACCACCACCACCATCACTATTATCACCATCACCACCATCATCAACCACTTTCACCTTTCCCACCACCATCACCACCATCACCAGCTCGGCAGGCAAAATCAATAACTAGCCCCTCTGTACTTTCAGAGCTATGTGTAAATATCTCCATTATCTGACTGTTGCCTTGGTTTGAGGTAGGTATTTTTTTGTGTGCCCTTCTGTTCCGCTAGGCCCTAATTCCTTGAGGGCAGAGGCCAG
>NW_027781952.1:0-290 GCF_054177405.1 Leptonychotes weddellii | reverse complement strand
TCATCACCACCACCACCACCGCCACCACCATTGCCATCACCACCACCGCCATTACCACCACCACCATCACTATTATCACCATCACCACCATCATCAACCACTTTCACCTTTCCCACCACCATCACCACCATCACCAGCTCGGCAGGCAAAATCAATAACTAGCCCCTCTGTACTTTCAGAGCTATGTGTAAATATCTCCGTTATCTGACTGTTGCCTTGGTTTGAGGTAGGTATTTGTTTGTGTGCCCTTCTGTTCCGCTAGGCCCTAATTCCTTGAGGGCAGAGGCCAG
>NW_027781951.1:0-290 GCF_054177405.1 Leptonychotes weddellii | reverse complement strand
AAAGTCGCACAGCTAGTGAAAGGTGGAGGCAAGTGTTGAAGCCAACTGGTAACAACCACTCGGTGATGGTACCCCCCACCCCCATTTAGACCTTTTTTCATGGCATTAGATATTTTAAGCATAGGCTAGAAGAAGTAGTGCAATTTTGTGTTAAAGTAAAACAAAGGTGTGCTAATCTCAGAATTTCTAGAATGCGGGCGCCTGGGTGGCTCAGTTGGTTAAGCGACTGCCTTCGGCTCAGGTCATGATCCTGGAGTCCCTGGATCGAGTCCCGCATCGGGCTCCCTGCT
>NW_027781950.1:0-290 GCF_054177405.1 Leptonychotes weddellii | reverse complement strand
GAGAGAGAGAGAGAGTACATGAGAGGGGGGAGGGTTAGAGGGAGAAGCAGGCTCCTCGCTGAGCAGGGAGCCCGATGCGGGACTCGATCCCGGGACTCCAGGATCATGACCTGAGCCGAAGGCAGTCGCTTAACCAACTGAGCCACCCAGGCGCCCCTATTTCTCCTATTTAGAATGGACGTGATTGGTGGCTGGTATCATAATTTATTTCCTTTATCTGAGCATCTAATACTGATTTGCACATAGTAGGTGGTTCTAATTTCAGTTAAACCGTATGATGAAACACTGAT
>NW_027781949.1:0-290 GCF_054177405.1 Leptonychotes weddellii | reverse complement strand
GGCAGGGAGTCTGCTTCTCCCTCTGACCCTCCTCCCTCTCATGCTCTCTGTCTCTCATTCTCTCTCTCTCAAATAAATAAATAAAATCTTTAAAAAAAAAAAAGTACCAATAAGGAAATATAAGCTGGTTTACTAAGTTTTAGGGCAAAAGGACTCACAAAAATTTAACTCTCCATGTTGAACAAGAAAAAAATAATGTTTGAATTGCACTAACATTATAGACACTGCTTTATATTAGGAGACAAACTTTTAACTACTCTGGCTTTTGAAACAATAGAATAAATTGAGAA
>NW_027781948.1:0-3511 GCF_054177405.1 Leptonychotes weddellii | reverse complement strand
CCTGGTGGTGGGTATTGAGGAGGGCACATTCTGCATGGAGCACTGGGTGTTATGCACAAACAATGAATCATGGAACACTTTATCTAAAACTAATGATGTAATGTATGGGGATTAACATAAGAATAAAAAAAATAATAATAATCCCACTTACAATTGCATCAAAAATAATAAAATACCTAGGAATAAACTTAAACAAGAAAGCTAAAGAACTGTGCACTGAAAACTGTAAAACATTGGTGAAAGAACCTGAAGAAGATACAAATAAATGGAAAGACTTTTTCAAGTATATGGATTATAAGAACTAATACTGTTGAAATGTCCATATTATCCAAAGCAATCTATAAAGTGAGGACAATCCTTATCAAAAATCCAATGGCATTTTTCACAGAAATAGAACAAACAATCCTAGAATTTGTACGGAAGCACAAAAGATCCTGAGTAGCCAAAGCAATCTTCAGAAAGAAGCACAAAGCTGGAGGCATCACACTCTCTGATTTCAAACTATATTATAAAGCTATATAATCAAGACAGTATGGTATTGGCATAAAACAGACCTATAAATCAATGGAACAGACTAGAGAGCCCAGAAATATCCCCATGCATATATGGTCAATTAATTTACAACAAAGGAAGCAAGAATATATAATGGAGTATGAACAGTCTTTTCAATACATGGTGCTTGGAAAACTAGACAGCCACAGGCAAAAGAATGAAAGTAGACTGCTGTCTTAACCCATACACAAAAGTTAACTCAAAATGGATTAAGGACTTGAATGTAAGACTTGAAACCATAAAAATCCTAGAAGAAAACATAGGCAGTGAACTCCTTGACATCAGTCTTGGCAGATGACTTTTTGAATGGACCCCAAAAGCAAATTCAACAAAATCAAAAATAAACAAGCAGGAATACATCAAACTAAAAAACTTTTGCACAGCAAAGGAAACCATCAACAAAATGAAGTCAGCCTACTGAATGTGAGAAAATATTTGCAAATCATATATCTGATAAGGGATTAATATCTAAAATATATAAAGAACTCATACAACTCAATAACAAACAAACAATCGAATTTAAAAATGGGTGGAGGAGCTGAATGAACACTTTTCCAAGAAAGACATACAGATGGCCAAAGGTGCATGAAAAGATGCTCAGCCTCATAATTCCCTGATAATTCCCTGATAATTATCAGGGAAATGCAAATCCACAATAAGATATCACCTCTACCAGTCAAAATGCCTAGTATCAAAAAGCTAAGAAATAACAAATGTTGGCAAGCATGTGGAAAAAAAGGAACCCTTTTTAGGGTTCCATTTTGGTGGATGGGAATATAAATTGGTGCAGCCACTATGGAAAACACTATGAAGTTTTCTCAAAAAATTAAAAATGGAAGTACCATATGATCCACCAATTCCACTTCTGGGTATTCATCTGAGGAAAACAAAAACTTACTAATTCAAAAAGATATATGCAGTGCACCCCTATGTTCATTGCAGCATAATTTTTAACAGCCAAGCTGTGGAAATAACCTAAGTATTTATAGATAGGTGAATGGATAAAGAAGATGTAGTTTATATACATACAATAGAATACCACTCAGCCATAAAAAAGAATGAAATCTTGACATTTATGACAACATGGATGGGCCTTGAGATACTACACTTGGTATTAACCAAAAGGCCAAGATGCACTAGGATGGGCCTTGAGAATATCATGCTAAGTGAAGTAAGTCAGACAGAGAAAGACAAATATTATATGATTGCACTCATAAGACAAACAAAGAAAACTCATAGATACAGAGAACAGATTGGTGGTTTCCAGAGGGGAAGGGTGTGGGCAAAATGGATGAAGGGATACAAACTTCCAGTTATAAAATAAATGACTCATGGGGATATAATAAGCAGCATGGTGACTGTTGTCAATAATGTTGTATTGCATATTTGAAAGATGCTAAGAGAGTAATTTTTAGAAGTTCTCATTACAAGAACAAAAATTGTAACTATATAGAGATGGTATGTATGGTAACTAGACTGATTGCAATCATTTTGCAGCATATACAAATATCAAATCATTATGTTATACACCTGAAATTAATATAATATGTCAACTATACCTCAATTAAAAAAAAACAAAAACCTGTAAGTCAGACAACAGTCCAGACATGCTATCTCCATGTTTTTAACACCTAGAAATATCTTTTTTTTAAATGTGGAAATAAAATGTCCAGTTGATTGTTTTCTGTCTTTTTACAGATGAACATGACTGCAGCAGAACTCTGAGGTCCAGCTGAGGGGCAGCCATCATTCTCTTCCTCTCCTACCTTTGTTGACTCTGTGCCAATAACAAGCTCTCTGGCAGGAGGCTGCAAACAGCTGGGTCAGAGATCAGGCAGGGTCATTGCACACTCAAGCCTTGGGTTTCATCCGTTGGTCCCCGCAGTGTGCTGGGAGGGACACTCCTTGATCTCTCCATGCCGTCACCCGGTTCTGCAGCACAGTTGGCCCAGGGCCTTTGCCAACATTCTAATTTGATGCATAATTAATATAACAGTGATTCAAGGCATGGAAGCTTCTGGGACTAATTAGTGACCTGAATCTCCATGGTAGCCTGCATTCCATTCTTATCAGTGCCGGGAAGAGCTGCACTCTTAGAAATAATCAGTCTCCCACTTATTACTATGACACAGCCAAAAGGCAAAGATCATTTTTCCATCCAGTGTGCAAAAATTCCATCAGTGTGTAATCATCTCCCATGGGGACTAAACTTCCCCTGGAAGAGTCTCACTAAATTAGTCCCTCATGAACTTTTAGGTTTCCATATGAGCCTGGGGAGATCTTATTGCAGGTGAAGAAATAAAGACAGTCAGCAAGGGCTCACTGACCATCCACAGAATGGACAGCATTGTTCTGGGTTTTAGAGCTGGTTTGAAGGAAAATAAAAGCCTCAGCTCTCTCTCCAATACTTTGCAATACAATAATGGAACACAGAGTGATGAGAATGAATGATTTCTGTATTGCTGTTCCTCATATGCATCTGTGGATACATGGTTCTGAGTGTCCCAGTCAGACATAGAGGACCTGTTCAAAGTCAGATTGAGTTCACCCCAGGAAGAGAGGTGGCATTGTAGTGGCCATCAAAAATTCCCATCAAATACAAATGTGGGGATCCGAAGGGGTATGTGCACCCCGATGTTTATAGCAGCAATGTCCACAATAGCCAAACTGTGGAAAGAGCCAAGATGTCCATCGACAGATGAATGGATAAAGAAAATGTGGTATCTATATACAATGGAATATTATGCAGCCATCAGAAGGAATGAAATCTTGCCATTTGCTACGACATGGATGGAACTGGAGAGTGTTATGCTGAGTGAAATAAGTCAATCAGAGAAAGACATGTATCATATGACCTCACTGATATGAGGAATCTTAATCTCAGGAAAAAACTGAGGGTTGCTGTAGTGGGGGGGTGGGAGGGATGGGGTGGCTGGGTGATAGACATTGGGGAGGGTAT
>NW_027781947.1:0-290 GCF_054177405.1 Leptonychotes weddellii | reverse complement strand
GAGTACACTTGTCCTGATGAGCACTACATTATACACCTGAAATTAATATAGCACTCGACGTTCACTAACTGGAATTTAAAAAAAAATATTGGCATAAGGTTCAAAGCCAAATGGATTCCCAGTATCTTTTCTTTAATAGTTTTACTTTTTATTGAGATATACACCATTTCTACTGTAGGTGCTCAAATCTTAGGGGCACCTAACTGTTCAGTGACCTTTTACATACGTCTACAGCCATGTAAGCAACTCCCAGAGCAAGATGCAGAACATTTTCAGGCCCAGAAAGCCCC
>NW_027781946.1:0-290 GCF_054177405.1 Leptonychotes weddellii | reverse complement strand
GAGAGAGAGAGAGAGTACATGAGAGGGGGGAGGGTTAGAGGGAGAAGCAGGCTCCTCGCTGAGCAGGGAGCCCGATGCGGGACTCGATCCAGGGACTCCAGGATCATGACCTGAGCCGAAGGCAGTCGCTTAACCAACTGAGCCACCCAGGCGCCCCTATTTCTCCTATTTAGAATGGACGTGATTGGTGGCTGGTATCATAATTTATTTCCTTTATCTGAGCATCTAATACTGATTTGCACATAGTAGGTGGTTCTAATTTCAGTTAAACCGTATGATGAAACACTGAT
>NW_027781945.1:0-290 GCF_054177405.1 Leptonychotes weddellii | reverse complement strand
GGGGGGGGATGGGTTAGCCCAGTGACGGGTATTAAGGAGGGCACGTACTGAATGGAGCACTGGGTGTTATATGCAAACAATGAATCATGGAACACTACATCAAAAACTAATGATATAATGTATGGTGATTAACATAACATAATAAAAAGAAAAGCTTATGTCCACACAGACTTGTACACAGGTGTTTTATAGCAGTTTTATTCATAATTGCCAAAACCTTGATGTAAGTTGCATGTCTTTCAATAAGTGAATGAACAAATAAATGGTGCATCCAAACTGGAATATGATTT
>NW_027781944.1:0-290 GCF_054177405.1 Leptonychotes weddellii | reverse complement strand
TCAGACTTTTAGTCCTATAGGGTCATTGTAGGTCAGGAGTCTCACTCCTTGGTGGCATTTAGGACAACAGATTTTTTTTTTTTTAAGATTTTATTTATTTATTTGAGAGAGAGACTGAAAGAGAGAGAGCATGAGAGGGGGGAGGGTCGGGAGGGTCAGAGGGAGAAGCAGACTTCCCGCCCAGCAGGGAGCCCGATGCAGGACTCGATCCAGGGACTCCAGGATCATGACCTGAGCCGAAGGCAGTTGCTTAACCAACTGAGCCACCCAGGCGCCCTAGGACAACAGAT
>NW_027781943.1:0-290 GCF_054177405.1 Leptonychotes weddellii | reverse complement strand
AGCAGGGAGCCCGATGCGGGACTCGATCCAGGGACTCCAGGATCATGACCTGAGCCGAAGGCAGTCGCTTAACCAACTGAGCCACCCAGGTGCCCTGTACTAAACATTTAAAGAAGAATATTAAGTATCAATTCTTCACAGACTATTCCAAAAAATAGAAGAGAAAGGAAAACTTCCCAACTCATCTTATGAGACCAGTATTATCCTAATATCAAAACTAGATAAAGACATCACACACACAAAAACCTACAGATCAGTAGCTTTTCTGAATATGGACATATAAAAATCCT
>NW_027781942.1:0-290 GCF_054177405.1 Leptonychotes weddellii | reverse complement strand
GGAGCTCACACCTTGTGGGGCATTTTTGACTATTAGATGCTGCTCCAGAAAAGGCTGTTCTCTGGATAGAAGATTAGGAGAAAAAGGATGGGGGGGGGGGGCGTTACACAAAACCCATTTAGAACCAGGGATTTCATCCCGACCAGTTCCGGAACAGGATGATCTTTCTGGTACAGGTGCAAGAAAACATTTTTCTATGAGAATGCTTTTGTCCTTCCTGCATGCAACCCTCCCAGGCGAAGTTTTGGATGCTAGTTTAGGGAATGATTTTAAAATGTAAAGTTATGATT
>NW_027781941.1:0-290 GCF_054177405.1 Leptonychotes weddellii | reverse complement strand
TCTGATATGGCTTGAAAGATGTTCAAGCCGAAATCCAAAATGACCACCAACCCCAGAGGCAAGTATCAGGCCTTGAGCTGTGTTCCGTTGATGGAACCAAAAGCTTTAGTTGGACTAGTTGGATGTATAAAAGCTGCTAAGTGTATGGAGCAGTCTCCAAACATGTGTAAGTCATGCAGTGAGGAGTTGCAGAATGCTGGGTCACTGATTCCAACCCTGTGTGGAAGCAGGTGGTTAGAGGGAAAGACATTGGCTGATTTTCCTCCAGCTTCTCACCAGGTTAGTGTTTC
>NW_027781940.1:0-290 GCF_054177405.1 Leptonychotes weddellii | reverse complement strand
TGCCTGGACCAGCGCTGGGGAGTCAGCTGGGCTTCTGAACAGCTGTGCTTCTCACGCTCAGGCCAGCCTGAGGCAGCCGGCCCCACAGACCCGTGCGAGGTGGGGCCGCAGAGGGGAGCTCCCGGCCCCCAGCCCTCCTGCAGACACGGTCAGGAGTCTGAGTGCCCCCAGCCGCTGGGCCCCAGGCACTCCCCTTCCCTTGGCTGTGGGGCTCAGCCCCCGAGTCCAGCCTGCGCAGAGGCTCCCCTTCCCCGGAGCTCCAGCTCCGCACAGTCACCCCCTCCTGCTGC
>NW_027781939.1:0-290 GCF_054177405.1 Leptonychotes weddellii | reverse complement strand
TCCTGGCGGGGTCCCAGCTGGCGCCGCCGCGTGGGTCTTGGCACAGCTGGTTCCTCCTTAGCATTCACGTCTCAGCCCGCAGTTCCCTCCGTGGACAGGCCTCCCTGGCCCCATCAAACCCATGCCTGGGGGTTCTTCTTTCCTAAGATTGTCTTGTTTGTTGGCTTTTGGAGTTGGGGATTTCCTTGCTGTCTCCCCCACTCAAGGGGCAGCTCCGTGAGGGCAAGGAGCTTACCTGTCTCATGGAAAGCCTTATGCTCCGTGTCTGGAGCGCAGCCCGCACTCAGACT
>NW_027781938.1:0-290 GCF_054177405.1 Leptonychotes weddellii | reverse complement strand
TTTTGCTTTTTTGTCTTGTGTCTTCCCAGAACCAGCTAGTTCAGGTGGGATGAAGATCACGTCTGCTCCTTGGTGGTGTTGGGGATGTTCTTTTTTTTTTTTTTTTTTTTCCTTTCTTTACAAGAGCAGGGTTACCATCTTTTACTTAAATAAAGTCACCTGGAAATCATTCTTGAAACACGGAGGTGATCAGATTATGCTCCTCAGGTCATTTGTGAAACGATTTCCCTAAAAATCCAAAGAAGGATTCAGGAATCACCAAAGAGAGGAGGTACGGGCTAGCCTATCTT
>NW_027781937.1:0-3511 GCF_054177405.1 Leptonychotes weddellii | reverse complement strand
TCATTCTTTCATTATTGTAATACCTATTTTTTGTTGAGATATTTGATAACCAAAACAATGGTCCCCAGGGATATCCACACCCTAATCTTTGGAATTTTCAAGTATGTTACATTACTTGGCAAAGGAAAATTAAAATCGCAAATGGAATTAAAGTTGCTAATCAACTGACTTTAAGAGAGAAAGCTTTTCCTGGGTTACTTGGCTGTGTTCTGTGTAATCACAAAGATTTTTAAATGTGGAGCAAGAGCTAAAATAGGAGGTCAGAGTGATTCTATGTAAGAAGGACTTGACTCACACTTTCTGGTTTTGAGGGTGGAGAAAAAGACCAATAGCTAAAGAATTTAGGTGGCCTATAAAAGCTGGGACAATGTAAGAAATTGATTCTCCTCAGAGCCTTGAGAAAGGAACACGGCTGTGCAGACACTGCTTTCAGCCAGGAGTCACTCTCAGGTCCTAGAGCCTGCACTCTCACCTGACAACTTAATTCCTCAAAGTTAGCATGAGAATCTTTCCAGTGAGCTATATAAATGTCTTGTATAACGTAACCAAATAATGGAAGTGATTATCCCCTCATATGCATAAGCCCTGGCTACACTCAGGAAGAACATATACAGGGTAAATACACCATGGGACAGGAATCTTGAGGGCCATTTTGGAATTCTGTCTACTACACTTTAGGTGCCTCTCTCTCCCCACAGACACACAAGCACAAACACACACACACACATAGACACATACACTTGTTTTATATTATCAAAGTGGGCATACAAGCTTCTTATAATATTTGATTTTTTCAGTTGTTTTTTTACTAGTTCAGTCATAATATTTATGTTTTAACTACTGGATCCCATCCGATTCATGAAAATACCATGAAGAAAATAAAGAGAATTTCTCTGTGCATCCTTTCTCTTATGACATTCAATTGTATACTCACCATCACCAAAACCACACCACTAGTGACACTAATATTTCAGATCATTATTTTTAATATTTACATTAAAATTTTTTTAATCTATGAGAGTTAAGTAGAAATTAATGCATAGCTCTACATTTCTGGTGACAGAAAAAACTATAACTGAAAAATCTTCACACTGATCTAGCACTTTATATTCTCAATGAGTCAAGTGATTAATTAAATCCTAATACTCTTATGAAGGAGATTGGGCATTTTAATAAATTAGAAAAAGTACAGCAAAGGTCTTAAATCAAGTCTTTATCATTGTCCAGGAATGCATGCCTCCCAAATTAAAGATATTTTACAGGGGAAATTGCTAAAAATTTTTCACTAGAAGATAACAAATAATATTATAAAACATTTTTATAGTAAATTTCTAAAAATATGTGATAATTTTATGAGTAAAAAGAAGTTACAGAATATATAAAATATTGTGTCTAAATGTGTATGTGCACAAAATTTTTAAGTGTGGTTAGAAAACATAAATGAGCCCTATGAAGCATTAGTTCCGTGCATATATGATAGACTCCCCTCCCCAGTGCCTAACCCTGTTTTCTTACCCAACTATATTAACTACAGATGAAAAAAAAAAAACCTTTTTAATACACTGGTTTTTTTTGTTAGTGCAACTTAAAATTTATAATATATAAGAACAAAAAATATGTTTAATGTATTATGTTGAGATTTTAAGGAATAAACTGTAGTTTGAATACATATTAGCATTATTGCAGAAGGACTGCAGTAGCTCTTCAGAGAGAAAACATCCCATTTTTTTTAAGATGTTATTTATTTATTTATTTGAGAGAGGGAGAGAGATTGAGAGAGAGAGAGGGTGCACAGGGGAGAGGCAAAGGGAGAAGGAGAGAGAATATCAAGCAGACTCTGTGCTGAGTGCAGAGCCCAACGCAAGGCTCAATCTCACAACCTGGAGATCATCACTTAAGCCGAAACCAAGAATCTGATGTTTAATCAGCTGAGCCACCCAGGAGTCCCACCATCCCTCCTTTTTGTTGTTGTTGTTGTTGTTAAGATTTTATTTATTTATTTGACAGAGAGAGACAGTGAGAGAGGGAACACAAGCAGAGGGAGCGGGAGAGGGAGAAGCAGGCTTCCCGCGGAGCAGGGAGCCCGACGCGGGGCTCAGTCCCAGGACCCTGGGATCACGACCCGAGCCGAAGGCAGACGCTTAACCGACTGAGCCACCCAGGTGCCCCATCCTTTTTTTTTTTTTTTTTAAAGAAACTTATGTAGTAGCTAAATAGCGACATTTCATTATGATCTAGGGGACCAGGCAACCATGCACTACAAATCCTATTTGGTTACAAGAAAAGAAACATCTGTTGATTTTATAAAAATCTTCTTATTAAAAGAAAAGTCAGTAGTAATCCCATTGCTATATCCCCAAATATTACTTCTACTAGAGATAGATATCCTTCTAATCTTTTTTCTTTCTTCCCAGTGTAACTGCCATGTGGATCAAGTATATCTTGTGGGATATAATCATAAAGTATATTTATTCTTGTAGGGAGTCAGACACTCTTCTATTTGACTAATACTGTTCAGAGCTGAAATGTGCTCATTGGGTACAGAAATGTTTAAAAGTATTCCCTCATCAGAATCTTTCTTGGGTTCTTTGGAGACTGCTTTGCATGACCCTTCTGCCTAATGGGAGTCTTCACATGCAGTTCTCTTGGCCAGGTGATGGCTTCTTGCTTTCTTTTTCTCCCTGGTTTTCAGTGTTTTACTGCTGCATAAGCTCCCCTTCACTATTGGGATTCCATTGCCCCTCTGGTGGGCAATCCCAGGCAACATCAATGCAAGCCCACCAGGCTATCTCTCACATGATACCGACATCTGGTTCCCCAGATATACTTTGTTAAGACGATCTTGGGGAAAAAAGCAGATCCCAGTGCAAAAGTACTTCTTCTCCCTTAGGAGATGAACCTGTCAGGGAATAACTCATCCTTAAATTTCTCAAGCTCATTCAGACATCTGTCCACCATGTACGTCAACTGCAGGCAACAAATACTAAGTTCCATGACTAGTTTTCTAATGTCCTGTCTCTTTAGTTGAGGTGAAGGGAGAATTTCATTCATTCTCCATCCTTGGGGAGGAGAGTGGATGGATGCCATGCACAGCAGCACACCAAACACTCTAGCCAACTCTTTCAATCTTCTACTTCCCCTCTTGTTGTGAATGAGAGAGTTGAAAACAAGTGGTTTTCCACAGTCTCCTTTTGTAAGTTCCACATGATGGTCTCACACTTCATTTTGGAATGTAAGTATCTCTTTTCTTGATCATTGGCAGAAAATAAATTAAAATATTTATATTTTAATATTGTATTACACTAACTTTAAAAAATGAACACACTTATGTAGATTAATTAAATGTATAGTTTTCTTTTTTTAAGATTTTATTTATTTATTTGAGAGAGAGAGAGCATGCATGTGGAGGGAGGTGCAGAGGAGGAAGCAGAGTCCCTGCTGAAAAGGGAGCCTGAGATCATGACCTGAGCTAAAGGTAGATGTTAAACTGACTAAGCCACTCAGGTGCCCC
>NW_027781936.1:0-290 GCF_054177405.1 Leptonychotes weddellii | reverse complement strand
AATAACCAATATTTAATTTTTACATTTAATAGGAAAAAATGGCTCACTTTAAAGTATCTTTGTTGTGTTGTGCTATTGACTGTTTTCTAACTGTTTTTGTTTGCTTTTTTTTAGAGAAGCTTCTGATAATCTTGCAGTGCAAAATCTGAAGGGCTCCTTTTCTAATGCTTCAGGTATTGACTAATTAGAATCTAAACATAATGCTGTGTGTGTGCGCACTGCTATAAACTCTGCTGTGGCTGCCTCCTTGTTGTATCGGAAATGTTTTTGTTTTTTTTTTTAAAGATTTT
>NW_027781935.1:0-290 GCF_054177405.1 Leptonychotes weddellii | reverse complement strand
GGGCCAGGAGGGCTGTGGTGTGGGGTGTGGGCCAGGCCTGCCCCGTGGTGTTTCAGCTTCCTTTTGGGGGCCCAGGTCTGCCAATAGCACCAGCCAAGAGGAAGCAGGACCTAGGGTGGCCTAGGGAGAGGTCTTGGTTTGCACCCTGCTGAGCAAGGTCTGCGCCCCTTTTTACAGCTGGGGAGCTGAGGCCGGGCCCAGGGCCTCACCCTGGGAAGGGGATCAGAGAGAGCAAAGCCACAGCCCTGCCCTGGCCCCAGCCCCTCCTCCTGGGGTGACCTCCTGTGGTT
>NW_027781934.1:0-290 GCF_054177405.1 Leptonychotes weddellii | reverse complement strand
TCATGACCTGAGCCGAAGGCAGTCGCTTAACCGACTGAGCCACCCAGGCGCCCCAACGATACCTTAGTCTTGACTGGTGATGTCCCAATACTTGCTGTTTCATTACTCTGGGCAGTATAGGGACCCCAAATGACCGTGGATGAACATGAAGTATGAGTCAGAATTAAACTCTTAATGCTTTCAGTCTTTTAAACTTTGGGACTGATGGTTACTATAACCTAGTCATCCCTGACATAAACATTCCTTGACCTAGAAATTTCACCGCAAAATTTATCTAATAGATTTTTTTT
>NW_027781933.1:0-290 GCF_054177405.1 Leptonychotes weddellii | reverse complement strand
TGATGGGTATTAAGGAGGGCAGTACTGCATGGAGCACTGGGTGTTATACGAAAACAATGAATTGTGGATCACTACATCAAAAACTAATGATGTATTATTATATGGTGACTAACATAACATAATAAAATTTAAAAAATAAAAATAAAAAAATAAAGCACAGACTCAACAGTTTTTTAGTATATTCACAGAGGTGTGCAATCATCAGTCACTACAACTGGTTTTAGAGTATTTTCTCAGCCACAAAGAATCCCTATACCTTTTAGCAGACACACACACGCCCCTATTTTCCC
>NW_027781932.1:0-290 GCF_054177405.1 Leptonychotes weddellii | reverse complement strand
GATGCTCCCACAGGGCAAGAAACAGAATCGACTACACGAAATTTTGATGAAGTGGGAAAATTGGCCCATTATTTTAGTGGTACTAAAAATTAAAAAAAAAAAAACTATTCTGTGGTGATTTTATGAAAACAGATAGGAACTTATTCCAATGCGTGTATTTGTATGTGATGTGGGGTGTGTGTGTGTGTGTGTGTGTGTGAGAGAGAAAGAGAGAGAGAGAGAGAGATTAGGGTTTTAATTAAATTTCTCTAAAAAAAAAAAAAGGTTCCTTCAAGGAAGATTCTATTCTT
>NW_027781931.1:0-290 GCF_054177405.1 Leptonychotes weddellii | reverse complement strand
GGTGAACACGCGAACGATAAGAGAGCAGAACAGCCTCACTGCGGACGCGCCGAAGGTCTGAGGGGTCGGCCTAGAAGAGCAAACGAGCCAGGACGTTCCGTTAAGCCAAAGCCTGACCCTGAGCCAGGCGCTGACTCGCTTCGGTTGGGCGAAGGCTGAGAGCAGTGAGGAAGCTGCAGGGGGACCGTCGGGAGCTGGCAGAGGTGGGTCCGAGAGGTGTAAGGGAAGACGCCGCCTCTGTAACATCAGGGTGCGAGGGGAGGTGGCCAGGGCTGGGGTAGATGCTGCAG
>NW_027781930.1:0-290 GCF_054177405.1 Leptonychotes weddellii | reverse complement strand
TTTTATTCTTACTCTTTTATTATTTTTTCAATTGTTTTCTTATTTTTCAATTCTTTTTAATTCTTTTTTAATGTTCATGTTTATGTAAATTATA
This sequence comes from Leptonychotes weddellii, assembly GCF_054177405.1. Classification (NCBI taxonomy): domain Eukaryota; kingdom Metazoa; phylum Chordata; class Mammalia; order Carnivora; family Phocidae; genus Leptonychotes; species Leptonychotes weddellii. Next base: position 196 of record NW_027781930.1, on the reverse strand, counting down.
TATATTTCCTTTCAATGTATATATACATTTTCTTATTTTGGCATCTAGATTATTTTGGAAGCAGATGAAAACACAACTAGGGTATACTTTTTTGTTTTGTTTTGTTTTACTTGTTTCTGTTTTGCTTTTCTTGTTGTTGTTGTTTTTCTTTGCTATGATTGTTATTGCTTTTTTTTGGTCCTTTTTTACTTCTTTT
>NW_027781929.1:0-290 GCF_054177405.1 Leptonychotes weddellii | reverse complement strand
TGTATTTTCAGTGATCTTTTTTTCATCTCTGAAAAGGAGTTAGAACAACTCCTTCAATTAGTGTGAAGGAGAAGTAACTGAGGCAGGAAGACCTACCTGACATTTGCTATCTCTCATTCTCTGAGCTTCCAGAGGAAAGCAGTTCTTTGCAACTCTGTTCCTAGTTAAGGAGACTACTTGAGTTTGGCAATGAAGGGTCGTTTCAGTTAGGATGACTGTCTTATGCCCCATTATTTTAGGGCAAGGCTCCTAATGCTAGTGAGTGAGCAGTAAACTGAGAATGGAAATCT
>NW_027781928.1:0-290 GCF_054177405.1 Leptonychotes weddellii | reverse complement strand
CGTTGATTTTATCCTGAGACAGGACAAAATAACCCTCCCCCACGGTGTACAGTGGCATTGTCCAAAGTCCTTTCTTAAGGAACTTAGGACGTTGAGGAGGCTCATCAGCTTCCCATGCCCTCTGAATCTCCATCCTAGATATTCTCAGTATATATGTTAAAGGCTCTCAGAGTTCACACACACACACACACACACACACACACCCATTTAATCTTTTTTTTTTAATTTTTTTATTCTTATATTATCCCCATACATTGCATCATTAGTTTTAGATGTAGTGTTCCATGATT
>NW_027781927.1:0-290 GCF_054177405.1 Leptonychotes weddellii | reverse complement strand
TGTATGTCTTCTTTGGAAAAATGTCTATTCAGAGCCTCTGCCCAATTTTTTAAAAAGATTTTATTTATTTGAGAGAGATTGTGGGTGAGCGTGCATGCACACACACACGTGAGAGAGAGAGAGAGGGAGAGCAGGAGTGGGGGCAGAGAGCGAGGGAGAAGCAGACTCCCTGCTGAACAGGGATCCCTAAGTGGGGCTTAATGCCAGGACTCTGGGATCATGACCTGAGCTGAAGGCAGACTCCTTTTTTTTTTTTTAAAGATTTTATTTATTTATTTGAGACAGAGAGA
>NW_027781926.1:0-3511 GCF_054177405.1 Leptonychotes weddellii | reverse complement strand
TTTTATTATTTTATTCTAGGTGCCTAGAGCAGCACCTAGAATGTAATAGCAATTCAATAAAAATTTGTTAAATAACTATATATAAAGTTAAATTTAAAATTCAGGAACTAAATTATATATACAACATACACACATACACACACATAAAATTATGTGTAAATACACCAATAGTTAACAGTAAAATTGGAACTGTAACATTGGTGGGATGCAACTGGTTTCTTTTGTATTCTAATGCTCTAATGTGTTACATTACTTTTATTGGTGGGCTACGTACCTGGGTGGGGTGTTGCCAGAGTGAGCAGTTTGCTACCAAGAATTCTCACGTTAGCACTTCAGTAAATGCACAGCACTCTAGAATCTTTTCTTCAACTTTGCAAGCTCAACTATGATCTTTTTCACAACCTGAGAGATCATTCCTCTGTGGAAGTCACATTAACCTTGCTTACAAAAGACTAATATATATATACACCCAAATGCAACTTATGTCTTTAAAATAAGACATTTAACTGCCCGGGGAACTGTATTGTATCCCATTGATTCAGTGATTACAGAATCAGATCAATAGTATTTGGTTTTAAGATTTTGATGTTTAATGTGAGTGATTGTTCTTTATGGGATCAGGCTGCTCCTGACCACAGGCAGAGGAAGCCTGCTGGCCAAGTGACCCCCTAGTCAGAGCTGGGATGTATAGCAAATGTGCCACTGTGACTTTGCCAACTTCCATTACTGACCATCTACTTCCTTTTCTGATTGACAGGTTTTTTCTTATAACATGTTAATACAACTTAACCTATAGTAGCTTTTTGACAAGCTAATATAGCCAGCTTTGTTGTACTTTCTGCTTCTGGATCTGAGCATGTTTTGTATTTATCTAATGTCATTATTATGCTTTGATTTTATAGATAATTCCCAGAGACTGAGGAGTACCTTCTTTTTACTGTTGCCTACATTAGATTTATAAAAAATAATTTCTAAAGTGAGAAAGGTAAATAATCCACATTCTGAGAAGTTCCTTTTCATATCATGTTTTTAAAAATATAGATGCTTCATAGCCCAAGTGTCCATCAAGTGATGAACATATGAAGAAGGTGTGGTGTGTGTATATATATATATATGTATATATATATACATATATATATATAATGGAATATTACTCAGCCATAAAAAAGAAAGAAATCTGCCACTTGCAACAATGTGGATGGAGCTAAAGAGTATAATGCTAAGCGAATAACTCAGTCAGAGAAAGACAAATATCATATGATTTCACTCATATGTGGAATTTAAGAAACAAAACAAACAAGCAAAGGGAAAGAGAGAGAGAGAAAGCAACAAACCAAGAAACAGACGCTTAGCTATAGAGAACAAACTGAGGGTTACCAGAGGGGAGGTGGGTGGGGAGATGGGTGAAAGAGATGATGGGGATTAAGGAGGGCACTGGTGTTGAGCACCAGGCGTTGTAGGGAAGTGTGGAATCACTGTATTGTACACCTGAAACTAATATTACACCGTATGTTAACTAACTGGAATTAAAATAAAAACTTTAAAAAATATGCATAAATGCTTCAGAGCTTATAACAGGGTCCCAGCTTGAATCTGAGTATGTTCTCCTCAGATTTACTATATCTGCCCATTGCAAAAGGACTGGTGGGACAGGCTCACCAGGGATCTAATTAATGATGATCAATGTATTTCCTAGGAAAGAACTCATCCTCAGGATAGTCAATGGTCATGGCTTGGAAGGGAGACATGAAGGAGAGCATAGCATGTGACTGTCACTCGGACTTCCCTCCAGCCCACACCTGTGGCAGCTTGCACCCATAGGAGCCAAAATCCTTCTTTCTCTGAAGCTTCCATGTGTCCTTCAGACCGTGAAATATCAGCAATATTGGTACTAGTGGTAGCCAGGTGGTGACAGCGACAGCTTTGTGCCCATTGCAGCCACGGAGGGTGACAGCTTCAAAGCCCTGCATATCGAGGGAATAGAGGGCAGTGCCCTCACTGCCAGGCACTGAGTAACGGGAATGTTGGCAGCTGTGGTACTTGAGGTGTGCGTGGGCACTGGTGACGTAGCTGAGTGTGGCGTCCGCAGTAACTGGAGTCGTCATTATGGGGAGCCAGGAGAGGAGATGTCTTGAAGTTTACATGACGGAGATTTCTCTAGACCTTTAGACTAGTTCACCCAATCTGAGAGAGCTGAACTTTCTACAGACCAAGTGAGAACAGAAATGCAGAAATATTGCTCTGTGACTGTCGTTTTAGCCTCCTTTACCAAGGCAGATGTAGCCTGGGAAGTTTGGATAACACACCTAAAAGTTCCATCTCAGTTGAATGGAATCATTTCGCTTATGGAAGATGACTCATTCTCAGATGACCAAAGACCAAGTAATCACTATTGTTCCTTTTTTTTTTTAATTTTTTTTTAAAGATTTTATTTATTTATCTGAGGGAGAGAATGGGAGACAGAGAGCATGAGAGGGGAAGGGTCAGAGGGAAAAGCAGACTCCCTGCCGAGCAGGGAGCCCGATGCGGGACTCGATCCCAGGACTCCAGGATCATGACCTGAGCCGAAGGCAGTCGCTTAACCAACTGAGCCACCCAGGCGCCCCATCACTATTATTCCTATTAAAATCAAGCTATATCTACCTTTTTAAAAATGGTTGTTTAAAAATTGGGGGAAAATTATTTAAAAAATGCAGAGTACAAATGACATAAACACCCTTCCTGCCGCTCAAAAAGAACATTAACATTTTGCCATATGTTCTCTAGACCTTTCTCTTTTAAGAAAAAGCATCACTGTTAAGGATACTGTCCCCTACACTCTCTTCTCCACTCCCTTTCCCATCCCTCACCTTCTGTCCCAACAGGAAATAATGGATGCAATTTTTAAATACACAACAAATAATATAACACATTGTTTATGGATACATAAATACATATACTATTTATAGAAAAGTATTGCACAACCATATCTCACTCCTCCTTTTCAACTGAGTGTGAGAACATGAGAGAAGGAAGTTGGGAGCTGGAAACCAGAGATAAAATATTTTCTTCCCTCAGCAATTCTTCCTTTTCAGAACCTGGAAGAGGAGGAGACTAGGAGAGACCTGCAGTTGATCTCCAAACAGTGACTAGCTGGAGGCACCATGACACCAGCCAAGCCTAAAGGATAAAGCAAATCCCTGGGCATGGCTTTTGATTCCAAGCCAAGCAGTTCAAGGTAAGCTACAAAAAGCGTTCTAATCAAGGCCAACATGTATTTGATTACCATAAACAGGTATATCAGTAAAGTTAGTTTAAAAGTTACCCAGGTTTCTCATCTTCGACAAAGCAGGAAAGAATGTCCAATGGAACAAAGACAGTCTCTTCAACAAATGGTGTTGGGAAAATTGGATAGCCACATGCAGAAGAATGAAACTGGACCATTTCCTTACACCACACACAAAAATAGACTCCAAATGGTTGAAAGACCTCAATGTGAGACAGGAGTCCATCAAAATCCTAAAGGAGAACA
>NW_027781925.1:0-290 GCF_054177405.1 Leptonychotes weddellii | reverse complement strand
GCGAGAAGGAGGCTCTCGGGCCCAGGCCGCGGACGCCAGAGTCGCTGCTCTCTGCGCCGCATGGCAAAGCAGCTTCTGCCCCGGCACCGATGCCAGGACTCCGGCCCGGCCCTCGGCCCCGGCGTGTCTGCTGGGCTCCGGGCCATCCGAGGCCAGCCAGGGCAGGTGGGCGGGGGCCCTGAGACGGGCCGCAGTCAGTGAGGGCCGTGCAGGCGGCCTCGGTCTCCCCGGTGCCCAGGCCATGCAGCCCCTCCCGATCAGGGGCGGCCGCAGAGGTCATGAGGAGCACT
>NW_027781924.1:0-290 GCF_054177405.1 Leptonychotes weddellii | reverse complement strand
GGGGCCCCTCCCCCTGGAGTTACACAGGCCACCACCAGGCGTGACGACATGTGAGGTGCTGTCTTCAGGGGAGCCCGGGAGAGACGCAGCATCCAGGGTTTTTATCGGGGGCTGGGCCCGGGGCACCCCTGCCTGCTGTCGATTCGGGGCCCCCAGGAGGAAGCGGGTGCTCAGCATGAAACACGCTGCACAGAGGTGTGGGGGCAGCGAGGTCCTCTCATCCATGAGGGTGCCGGGAACTGTCCCGGGAACTCCCGCTGAGGGCCACCCAGGAGGGCAGTGGGGCCTGC
>NW_027781923.1:0-290 GCF_054177405.1 Leptonychotes weddellii | reverse complement strand
GAAGGAGGCCACATCATCTCACCCAAGGAAAATCACAGAGGGCTTTTTCTTGTGGGTTCTTTCTTGTCTTCTGGTGCTAGTTGGGGGGTCAGGCACAAATTAGGGTTATTTATTCGGTGACCACAATTCTATCAGTTGTGTCTACTGAGTTGGAAATGTATCTATGACCTACAACAGAAGTTACACACATTTGTCTAAATGTACCTACGTATCCGCAGATAAGATGTCGCTAGACATCGTCGAATGCTTTTAGAATTGGAAGAGACCTTAGATGACTTTGCACTCCCCAT
>NW_027781922.1:0-290 GCF_054177405.1 Leptonychotes weddellii | reverse complement strand
TTACTTAAAAATAGCTGAGGGTTTGGTTAACCACAGGAAAGCCAGTGTGGGGGGCAATCCCTCTGCTCTCACGTTCCCTCCTTAGATGATTCAGGGTGGTCTCTAGCTCAAGTGTCAGAAAGCCAGATCTCTGCAGGCCAACTGTTGCCAAGTGACAGGAATCATTTGGCACGAGTCATGAAGGGGGACTGGAGTGGGCGGGGTGGAGGGGCGGAGCCTGGAGGAGCCGAGGAAGCTGTTAGAGCCGCAGACCTAGGGCCTTATGTTAGAGCTCTGTGGCTGCTGATCCC
>NW_027781921.1:0-290 GCF_054177405.1 Leptonychotes weddellii | reverse complement strand
CCTGGGTGGCTCAGTTGGTTAAGCGACTGCCTTCGGCTCAGGTCATGATCCTGGAGTCCCTGGATCGAGTCCCGCATCGGGCTCCCTGCTTGGCAGGGAGTCTGCTTCTCCCTCTCCCACTCCCCCTGCTTGTGTTCCCTCTCTCACTGTGTCTTTCTCTGTCAAATAAATAAATAAAATCTTTAAAAAAAAAAAAAAAAAGCTCTAAATTCAGGGACCATAGGAAGCAATTATTTAAATCATGTTATTTTAATATTTTCCTTCTTAGAGCTATCCCCTAGTATCTTGTT
>NW_027781920.1:0-290 GCF_054177405.1 Leptonychotes weddellii | reverse complement strand
TACTTTGCGGCAAGTGGTTTGTGTTAAGGGGTGAGATTATGAATAAGTTGACTAATATATACGATTTAATATGTCAAATTCATATTGAGAGAAAAAATGTGATATGGCATGAATATCCATTTAATAGTGGCGAAGACTCTACGATAGATAATTTCTATATTAATCTATGCGATGAGATAGGACATAGAACTAAAACTTTACATAAACTCGAAGTAGATAGTTATGGATCGGGATATGCGTCCTATTTCGATGCTTGGTTTTATCGAAAATCTGCTGACTTTCGTAATACT
>NW_027781919.1:0-290 GCF_054177405.1 Leptonychotes weddellii | reverse complement strand
TCTCAATTTATTCTATTGTTTCAAAAGCCAGAGTAGTTAAAAGTTTGTCTCCTAATATAAAGCAGTGTCTATAATGTTAGTGCAATTCAAACATTATTTTTTTCTTGTTCAACATGGAGAGTTAAATTTTTGTGAGTCCTTTTGCCCTAAAACTTAGTAAACCAGCTTATATTTCCTTATTGGTACTTTTTTTTTTTTTAAAGATTTTATTTATTTATTTGAGAGAGAGAGAATGAGAGACAGAGAGCATGAGAGGGAGGAGGGTCAGAGGGAGAAGCAGACTCCCTGCC
>NW_027781918.1:0-290 GCF_054177405.1 Leptonychotes weddellii | reverse complement strand
TTGAAAATTAAATTGACATAAGGCAGATTAACAGGAGAAAAGCACACAGATTTTTATACGTCCATGGGAGCTTCCATAGGAAAATGAAGCCCCAAACGGGGGCCGGGCCTAAGTGTCTCTATACTCTATTGAACAAAGAGAAGCAACTGTGGAAAAGTAACAAAGTATATGGGGAGCCTAAAGGAAGATAAGAGGTATTTTAACACAGTCTCTTTGAATAGATTTCTCTGGGTCTGGACTCCCCATCTGGTGATGAGAATGTTTCTTTCCTCCTGGCATAGGGAGAACAT
>NW_027781917.1:0-290 GCF_054177405.1 Leptonychotes weddellii | reverse complement strand
TCACAAATGTTTCACTTAAAATCTGTGAAAAGTGTGAGTTTCTTTCCTACTAATGCATAGTTATGTTTTTTAATTCATTTAGCATATAGCGTTAATTATATATATGTATATGTATGTATGTATGTACATGTATTTACACTCAACTTAATAATCATTAGGAATTCATAGCAACAGCCATAATTTTCATCACCTATATTAGCTCCTAAAATGGCCAATCTCACAGTGGATCCACTTGATTTTTAAATTGGCAGACAGTCTAAATTGGAATACATGATTTTAATTAAGAACAC
>NW_027781916.1:0-290 GCF_054177405.1 Leptonychotes weddellii | reverse complement strand
GGAAGGAGAGGGGTAGCCCCCTTCATTCTAGGGAAGCCCCTGGTGCGTCTCTAAGAAACCTCAGGGTTCTGGACATCAAAGTCTGAACACCGTGCATCTAGGGTAAAGGGAATAGTCCACCCTGCTCAGCACATAGCAGGTCCTCGGCTCTGCCCCTGGAGGCTCACCTGGCTGGAGCTGCCCAGGAGAGCAGCCAGGCCAGGAGGGGACTAGCCAGCCAGCACAGAAGGAATATTTGGAGCAGGTTAGAGTGGTTGCATCGGATGATCAGAAAGTGGGGTGGGGAGGGG
>NW_027781915.1:0-3511 GCF_054177405.1 Leptonychotes weddellii | reverse complement strand
CCCCAGGCCCTCATCACAGTGGCCATGGGAGCTGCAGCGGCAGACTGGGGAGAGGCACAGGCAGGAGGATGGGGCCGAGGGCGGGGGGGGGGGGCGAGGGGGGGTTGTCCGGGGCTCAGAGGGCAGGGGCGGGGGGGGGGGCGGCCCGGGGCTCAGAGGGCGGGGGGACGGGGCGGAGAGGACAGGACAGCCCACCTTGGCACTGGGGTCCAAAGGCCCCCGGGGCACAGAGTTCACATGCCGTCCCCGTAAACCTCGCGTGGCACTGACACTGCCCGCTGCCACTCATGCCGTCCACGCACACACCGTGGCCACTGCAGGGGCTGCCGGCACCGCCAGGGCAAGCTAGCGGGAGGAGGGGGGAGGGCAAGGGAGCGGGGCTCTCCTCAGGACCCCTACCACACGCAGCCCCAGCCCGGCCACGCTGTCCGTCCCACACCTGGGGCAGCCAAGCCTCTTCCAGAAGGCGCACCTCCCTGCCCCCCAAGTCCCCTTGCTGCTGAGAATCCTCCAGACGCCCGCCCCCCCCCCCCCAGTGCTCTGTCCCGGTAAAACGCCCTCAGCACCCACACCTGCCCCCGCCCCACCGCCCCGACACCCTTCCTCAGGAGCAGTGGCGCAGCAGCCTCAGGACGCTCACCTCGGCACTCACTGCCGTAGTGACCCGGGCAGCAGCTGGGTTTCCAGGTGGTGGTGGCGCAGTTGCGGTGGCAGCCCCTGCCCAGGCCTTGGGGCTGGCCCCAGAGGCTGGACCGGGCCCAAATGCTGCGCAGGGCCAAGGACTGCAGTGGAGGGGATGTCCAGAACTTTGAGTAGTATCGCCAGCAGGCCTCGGGGCTGCCCTGGGCCAAGAGGAATCAAACAGCCTAAGCTTCGTGGTCCCTGGTCCCTGGTCCCTGGTCCCTGCCTGAACCCCCACCCAGCTCCCAGGGCCTCACCTGCTCCTGTGAGCCCTCAGGACAAGGCGGTTCCAGCCCGCAAATGCTGCAGATCTTCTGAAAGGAACAGAAGCCAACACAGTAAGATCAGATGGATCGACAGGACAGGTCGGCTAGGGTCCCGGCCTGTCCACCTCTGACCTATGGCCTCCCTCACCAGCCGCAGCGGCCGAGTCTCAAAATGGTCACAGCGGGCACCAAGACCAGGTGGCTCCAGCAGCTGGTCGATGCCATAGGCCAGGCCACCCTCAAAGGGCAGGTGCCGCTGCACGATGCGGGCGTCCTCCTCACCCACTGTGAGCTCACCCTGCGGGCGGAGGAAGGAGAGTACATGGGGTCACAGGTGCGTCGCAGCCCCCCACTTCCAGAGCCCCTGCCCCCTGCTTCCCAGACTCACCGGCCGGGCACGGCTGCAGGAGAAGGAGATGGGGGTCCCATGCATTGTGCGGAGAGGGCCCAGGTTGGGCAGGTCAGATGCCAAGGCCTGAGCAGATGGAGCTACGGTTGGAGCTGGGCGGGCAGGCTGGGTGGCAGGTAGTGGGGACCAAGGACTGGGGGGAGACCCACCTCAATGTTGCGAATCACGTGGCCCCGAAGGATGGCTGCCAGCTTGTCACGGTGGTCTTCGTGGTACAGCCAGGTCTGGCGGTCAGGTGGCAGGGCTTGCAGGGCGGAGTCTGTGGGCCACAGCATGGTGAGGGGCCTATGCGACGCATCCTGAAGCAGGGGCAGGAGGCCAGCCACCTGGCAAGGATTAGCAGAGGTGTGACAATCAGAGACTGGGGGGCAGAGGTAGGGGAGTGGACCACAGAGGCCAGGAAGGGGCTCCAGGGACCCAGGTGGCCTTCCCGCCAGCCGCATTCTTCTGTTGCCATCCCAGGCAGATGCACACGGACATACACGCAGGGATAAACTTGCACACACACCTCGACTATTCTCAAGTACGTGGGCACACGTAAGCACACACCCCTGTGCTCACACTGGGAGGCTCAGATACACAGCCTGTGCGCACACGAGGGATAGGCTTACACACAGGTGAGTGTGCAGACAGGTGAACATACACAGTCACTCACACATGGACAGGCATCTGCATACACACGCACGGGCACAAATGCCCACACGCGGGAGCAGTACCTTCACGAGGCCGCTGAAGATCTTGTAACCGAAGCCCTCCGCGGCGGCCGTGACGTTTCTCTGCGGGAAGGCACTGGTGAGCCTCGAGGTCGGGCAGGGAGAGAGCACGGGAGGGCCCTGGCAAGCTCCCAGGCCTGTGTCCGGGTCATACCCGCAGGACAGGGGCAGCGTCAGGCTCCCAGTGTAGCACGTCGGGAGGCAGCAGGACTCGGTCGATGAAGTGCAGGACTCCGTTCACCGCCTCGTGGTCGCTGCTCACCACCCGCGCGAAGTCATTGAGATAGATGCTGCCCTGGAGGTGGGGCCCAGGACCGAATGAAGCCCATTGGTGGGACACTGAGGCTGAGGGGTGGGGCCCCAGATGGGGGCGGGGCCTGCACTAGGCGAGTCTTGGGGGCAGGTGGGCGGGGCCAAGAGCGCGGGGAAACACCACCGACCGCCAGGCGGGGCTGGAGGGTGGGGGAGGGGGACGGGCAAGGGCACAGGGCCAGGCTCGGAAGTCCTGGGCCTGGGGACTGGCCCTCGGTAGTGGGCACGGTCCGGAGCCGGACTCGTCTATCTCCCTCTCACTAAAGCCCTGTCCCGGCCCAGGGGAGGTGAGAGGGTCTTAAAGGCGCAGGGACGGGGCCCAGGAGCACAGGGGCAGGGCCTGAACGCTGCTGAGTCCCGGCTCTCTGGGGAGGTCCAGGGCGGGGGCGGGCCGGCCCAGGGACAGGCCCACCTCCCTCTCGTGGATGCGCAGCGGGTTCCCCGAGAGCGTGGTGACATAGCCTTCCTCCAGCAGCTCCTGGCTGCTCAACTGCCGGCAGCCGACCACGTGGTAGCGGAACACGAGCTGGCGATGGGCGCGAATCCGGGCCAGCTCATCCTGCAGTAGGAGTCATGAAGGTTGAAGGAGACCCCTGACTGCTGCCTCTGCCCGCCCCACACCCACCCCTGCCCATCCCTGCCCCACAGGGCCCATCCCTTCCCAGCCTAGCTGGGGGTGGGGGGGGGGGAGGGTTGCTTTACCTGCGACAGGTTGGTCATTAGATCTGCTCGAGGCACAAAAACTGTGAAAGGCCCATCACCCTTGAGCTCCTTGTATTCCTGTGGGGAGGCAGTAACAGCTTGAGCAGAAGAAGGGCAACTTGTGACCAACTCGGGGCTTCCATGGATCCTCCAGGAAAGACTTGGACTCTGAGAGGACGTCTGGGTGGCTCAGTGGGTTAGGCGTCTGCCTCTGGCTCAGGTCATGATCCCAGGGTCCTGGGATCGCGTCCTGCATCATCGGGCTCCCTGCTCTGCGGGAAGCCTGCTTCTCCCTCTGCCTCTCCCCACCCCCCACCCCCACCCTCGCTTGTGCTTTCTCTCGCTTGTGCTTTCTCTCGCTCACTCTCTCAAATAAATAAGATCTTAAAAAAAAAAAAAAAAAAGACTTGGGCTCTGAGAGTCCAGAA
>NW_027781914.1:0-290 GCF_054177405.1 Leptonychotes weddellii | reverse complement strand
TAGGGCAAACTGCATGGGAAAATGCTCTCCTTATTATGTTAAAGGGGGAAAAAGACACCCCCCCAAAAAACCCAGGATGTAGAACTGTAGTCAGGGTGTGAATTGGGATTTGGAACATGCTCATCTGAATCTCCTCATGATGTGTACTAGACAAAAAAAAATTTAGAAAGAAAACACACCCAAATATTCACAGTGAAAATTACTGGGTGGTGGGATTATAAGTAACATTTATTTCCTTCTTTTTTTAAATTTTCCTTCTTTAATGCCTCTGTCTCCCTCCCTCCTCAAGC
>NW_027781913.1:0-290 GCF_054177405.1 Leptonychotes weddellii | reverse complement strand
GCAAATTCCTGCTTTTGCGTAATGAAGGCAACCAGACCACATGATTCTGCCTGCAAATATTCCACAGGGCCCTGAGCTGCTCCAGTGAACCATCATGTGGTTCAGATTCAACAGAAATCCCCAAATCTCCTCCCTCCTGGGGGTGCACAGACATGCTCTCCGCAGGGGCCTGGGTTGGCTGCTTTTCTGGGCCCAGAACGGATCAGCCCGAGCCCTGGTCGCCTGGGCCCACGGAGGCTCAGCGGTCCCTCCATCTGCAGACAAGCCGGCGAGGTATGAAAACCTCCTCG
>NW_027781912.1:0-290 GCF_054177405.1 Leptonychotes weddellii | reverse complement strand
GGTGTACTTAGAGCAGAGGGATTGATCTAACACACTAATGGTGGTGGTGGTTTGAGAAGAGCTGTTGTGGTGGGAGGAGAGATGGTGGAAAGTGATTCCCCTGAAACCGTGAGGGCCTCAGAGAGAGGTGAGTGTCTTAGAGAAGAGGAGGTAGGCTATGTCGACTGGTGGTGCTGGTGATGGTGGAGACTAAGATTGACGAAACGTGACTGAGATTGATGTATTCAATTTTAGAAGTGATCAGCCAAATAGGGAGGGTAGGCTGGGATAAGAGATAGGGTCTGATATTC
>NW_027781911.1:0-290 GCF_054177405.1 Leptonychotes weddellii | reverse complement strand
GGGCAGCTGGGAGTGTGACTTCTTATTTTCATTGCTAAGAAAGGACCATCCCCCCACAACTTCCGTTTACTGAAGCCTTATATCACCTCCTTGCAAAGAGGAGGTGTGTGATAGCTTTGGAACTGAGCGTGTGATCTATAAGCCACTCACTGTCATGAGCTCAGTGGTTCTCAAAGACAGGCTCCTGGACCAGCAGCATAAGCAGCACCTGGGAACGTAATTAGCAATGCAAATTCTCAGGCCCACTCTTGGTGTGCTGAGTCAGAATCTGAGGTGGGTGCAGTGATCTG
>NW_027781910.1:0-290 GCF_054177405.1 Leptonychotes weddellii | reverse complement strand
GTACAAATTTATTTAGAAATTAATACTCTCTGCACTTTAATGACCTTAAAATCAGGGAATGAAATGTTTTTTTCTAGGGATTAATTTTTACGAACATTAAAAACTGAAAATCTGAACAAAATATATTAAACAACTGTTTTCAGATGTTGGACGACAGCAGTGCAGGACTGTGATCCCTGAAATAAGGAAAACAAATCAGTTGTATGGTCACCTAATCACCCCAACTTCCTGCCTAGAGGCACAGTCTGAATTACAGAGCAGAGAGAGGAATCTTGGGCAAAGGGCAGTGG
>NW_027781909.1:0-290 GCF_054177405.1 Leptonychotes weddellii | reverse complement strand
CTCTCTATTTAGATTTGTATTAATTCTATGTTTAGATTTACCAGGTATTTTCTAGTTCCTGAGGATTTTTTTTAAAGATTTTATTTATTTATTTATTTATTTATTTATTTATTTAAGAGAGAGAGAGTGAGAGAGAACACGAGCAGGGGGAGGGGTAGAAGGAGAGGGCGAAGCAGACTCCCCACTGAGCAGGGAGCCCGACGTGGGACTCGATCCCAGGATCATGACCTGAGCCGAACACAGACGTTTAAATGACTGAGCCAGCCAGGTGCCCCTAGTTCCTGAGTTCT
>NW_027781908.1:0-290 GCF_054177405.1 Leptonychotes weddellii | reverse complement strand
TGTATTTTCAGTGATCTTTTTTTCATCTCTGAAAAGGAGTTAGAACAACTCCTTCAATTAGTGTGAAGGAGAAGTAACTGAGGCAGGAAGGCCTACCTGACATTTGCTATCTCTCATTCTCTGAGCTTCCAGAGGAAAGCAGTTCTTTGCAACTCTGTTCCTAGTTAAGGAGACTACTTGAGTTTGGCAATGAAGGGTCATTTCAGTTAGGTTGACTGTCTTATGCCCCATTATTTTAGGGCAAGGCTCCTAATGCTAGTGAGTGAGCAGTAAACTGAGAATGGAAATCT
>NW_027781907.1:0-290 GCF_054177405.1 Leptonychotes weddellii | reverse complement strand
GGAATTCTTAATTGCAGGAAACAAACTGAGGGTTGCTGGAGTGGGGGGTGGGGTGGGAGGGATGGGGTGACTGGGTGATAGACACTGGGGAGGGTATGTGCTCTGGTAAGCTCTGTGAATTGTGCAAGACTGTTGAATCTCAGATCTGTACCTCTGAAACAAATAATGCAATATATGTTAAGAAAAAAAAAAGAAGAAGAAGGTAGCGGGAGGGGAAGAATGAAGCGGGGGAAATCGGAGGGGTAGACGAACCATGAGAGACGATGGACTCTGAAAAACAAACAGGGTTC
>NW_027781906.1:0-290 GCF_054177405.1 Leptonychotes weddellii | reverse complement strand
TTTGGCAGACTGACTCTAAACTTTATAAGGAAAAACAAAGCTAGGATGGGTAGAACAACTCTGAGAAAGAGAAACAAAGGAGGAGGATTCTTATTGCCTGATTTCTGTACTTAATATGAAAATCAAGCAATTAAGACAATGTGGTAGTACAGAAAGAATATAAATATACAGGGCGCCTGGGTGGCTCAGTTGGTTAAGCGACTGCCTTCGGCTCGGGTCATGACCCTGGAGTCCTGGGATCGAGTCCCGCATCGGGCTCCCTGCTTGACAGGGAGTCTGCTTCTCCCTCT
>NW_027781905.1:0-290 GCF_054177405.1 Leptonychotes weddellii | reverse complement strand
GATTTTATTTATTTATTTGACAGAGAGAGACACAGCGAGAGAGGGAACACAAGCAGGGGGAGCAGGAGAGGGAGAAGCAGGCTTCCCGCCGAGCAGGGAGCCCGATGCGGGGCTCGATCCCAGGACCCTGGGATCACGACCTGAGCCGAAGGCAGACGCTTAACGACTGAGCCACCCAGGCGCCCCAAAAATGAAATTTTCTATATAAGTTTATGAAAGTGATGATGATCTCATCGTTGTCATTGTCGATTATTATCAGATCACACCAGCCACCGTAATTGGTCAGTCAT
>NW_027781904.1:0-3512 GCF_054177405.1 Leptonychotes weddellii | reverse complement strand
AAACATCGGGGTGCACGTACCCCTTCGGATCCCTACTTTTGTATCTTTGGGGTAAATACCCAGTAGTGCAATTGCTGGATCATATGGTAGCTCTATTTTCAACTTTTTGAGGAACCTCCATACAGTTTTCCAGAGTGGCTGTGAGCAACATATTATAAATATGAAGTAGTGGCTGATGCTGGAGATAGACTGTCCTTAATCCTCAAACACTCAATCTGAGTATAATGTTTGGACAATTCATATGCCTTACCATCTTGTCACATCAAATATCTTCTTCCTGTCCAACTAATTTGACACCTCAAGCTTTTCTCCAAAGCTTCAGAAGGCCTTTCCTTCACACTCGTCACAACTTAGATGAACTGTGGAGTTAATTAATATCTCTGTGGATTCCTTTGATTAAACAGTGTTGTTTTAGTGGTCATTGCTTCAATCCCTTAAGCACTAGTAAGAAAACCATGGAGATTTCTTCTGTGAATTCTGAGCAGGACTAAGTCCACACTGCCCACAACATTGGCCAGTATATAATCTTTTCCTCCCTTTCCTTTACTTATACTTGTTGGATTTATCTCCTAAGAAAACTGAGCTTAAGTTCCTGCTTTGGCTCTAATATGGGGAGGGGGGATTTAATACAATAAGAAAATATTTGAAAAATCATTAAATGCATAGAGTGATATTAAAAGTCTAATCTAGATTAGAAATGGTCTAAAGAAATACTGAAAATAAGGGGTACCTGGGTGGCTCAGTCATTAAGTGTCTGCCTTCAGCCCCAGGTCAGGCTCCCTGCTCAGCGGGAAGCCTGCTTCTCCCTCTCCCACTCCCCCTGCTTGTGTTACCTCTCTTTCGCTATCTCTCTCTCTGTGTCAAATAAATAAATAAAATCTTAAAAAAAAAAATACTGAAAATCAATAGCATGTGATTTGGGAGTGGAATAATAAAGTTGTAGATATTTTGAAGTTCATATATTATCTAGAAGTAGAATAAATATGTAACTATGACTGTCAGTTGGTTTAGATGAATAACACATAAATTAGTAAAAATAAATGTTTTCAAAGCATAAGGACAATGTGAACTGAGAGGGAAAAAACAAAACAAAACAGAACAACAACAACAAAAAACCTAAAACCATAAAAAAAATGGCAAAAAGGAAAAGGAAACGTGCAAGTAATAACAGGATGATATGAAATATTTAAAGTGTTGAAGGGAAAAAAAAAGTGTTGAAGGAAAAACCTACCAATGTAGAATTCTGTACCCTGTGAAATTATCTTTCAAAAATGAAGGAGAAACAAACACTTTCTCAGAAATACAAAAATGGAGGGACCTGCCTTACAAGAGATGTTAACAATTTTTCTTTAGGGAAGAGGAATATAATATAGGTCAAAAATTTGGATCTACATTAAAAAACAAAAGAGCTTCAAAGAAGAAATAAGTTAAAAATAAACTTCAATTTTTCTTATTCTTAATTGATCTCATAGATAATAGTTTATTCAAAATAGAAACAAGGCATTTGATTATATATGCTTATGTATAGGTCATATATATATTTATTTATGCTTATATATGTGAAATGAATGACAGTCATGATGCAAAAGATGAGAGGAGGGAATGAGGAATACTTTGTTATTATAAAGTATTTGCACTATCTATGCAGAGTATACTGTTATTTGAAAGTGGCCTTGTGTAGTTGTCAATATTATTGCAAACTCTAGGCCAACCATTAAAAAAAGTATATAAAGAAGTATGACTGATATGCTAAGAAAGGGAGAAAATGGAATCATATAAAATATTCAACTAAAACCAAAAAAGGCAGAAAAATAGTGGAAGACAAAAATAGGAAGCAACAAATTAAAAACCAGTAATACATTTGATAAATATTATTCTGACTATATCTATACTCCCTTTGAATGTCAATAGTTTAAGTACACAAATTAAAAGACAGAAATTTTCAAAGTGGATCAGAAAAACATGACCCAAGTATACACTGTCTATAAGAAAACCACTTTTAAATTTACTTTATAAAGTAAATGGATGAAAAAATATATATACCATGTTAACATTAATAAAAAGAATATAGGATTAGCTTTATTAATTTCAGACAAAGGAAATTCAAAGTAAGGAAAGTTGTCAAGAAAAAAGAGGGGCACAACATAATGATATAGGGGCTAATTCGCCAATAAGAAATGACAGTTCTCAACGTGGATGTGTATAACAACAGAGCAAAAAAAAAAAAACAAAAAAACTACAGGCAGCAAAAACTGAAAGAATTATAAGGAGATATAGATGACTTCACCCTCACAATTAGAGAATTCAATTGATCTCTCTTAAAAATGGAAAGACACAGCAGGCAGAAAATTAATAAGGACATAGTTTAACACAATATCTTAAGTGAATATGATGAGTATCTATAGACTACCTCATCCATATAAAACATTTACCAGGATAGAACACATTCTAGGTCATAAAACACACCTTAAGAAATTTAAAAGAATAGAAGTTATACAATGTCTTTCTCAGACAATCATGGGATTAAACTAGAAAGCAATAATGCAAAGATAACTGGAAAATCCTAAAACAGATGGAGATTAAGCAACACACTTCTAAAAAACACATGGGTCAAAGAAGTCTCCAGAGAAATTGAAAATATATGAACTAAAAGGAAATGAAGGTACAATTTGTCAAAATTTGTAGAATTCTGCAAAACAAGTACATACAGGGAAATTTGTAGCATTGAATGCATAGATTAGAAAATACATATATAAAATCAATAATCTAACTTTCTACCTTAGAGCCAGAAAAATAAAAGCAAATTAAATCCAAAGTAAGCATAAGAAAATAAGTAATAAAAATTAAAGCAGAAATCAAATTGAAAACAGGAAACCAATAGAGAAAATCAATGAATCAAATGCTGGTTCTTAAATATCAATAAAATGAAAGACCTCATAGAAAAACTAAAAAATGAAAAAAAAAAAGGAAAAAATAAGAAAAGAGAAAGAGGATACAAATTACTAATATCAGGAACTAAAAACAACATGAGTACAGGTCCTATGGAAAGTAAAAGGCTAATAAAAGAATACTATGAACAACTCTATGCCAACAAAATTGATAACTTAGATGAAATGGACCAATTTCTTGAAAGGTACATCTGCCAAAATTCACAGAAGAAAAAGGCAATCTCAATAAGACTATTTCTACTAAAGTAATTTAATCAGCAATTAATAATTTCCCCAAACAGCACCAAGCCCAAACAAGTTCACTGGTGAATTCCACCCAACATTTTTTAAAGGTTTATTTATTTATTTTATTTTATTTTATTTTATTTTTTTTTTTTTTAAAGATTTTATTTATTTATTTGAGACAGAGAGAATGAGAGACAGAGAGCATGAGAGGGAGGAGGGTCAGAGGGAGAAGCAGACTCCCCGCCGAGCAGGGAGCCCGATGCGGGACTCGATCCCGGGACTCCAGGATCATGACCTGAGCCGAAGGCAGTCGCTCAACCGACTGAGCCACCCAGGCGC
>NW_027781903.1:0-290 GCF_054177405.1 Leptonychotes weddellii | reverse complement strand
TGTGTGATCATTTAATGGATACAGGGTATTCTTCTGGAGTGATGAAAGCATTTGAAACTCAAGAGAAGAGTAAATGCACTAAATGCCACTGCATTATAAATTTTAAAAAGGTTAATTTTATGTTATGTGAATTTTGTGTCACATTTCAAAAAGTGTTAAGAGACAAAAAAAAAAAGCCTCAAAATTTGTTTTCTTCTAATCTCCTTTGGCACCTATATATGCTGACATACTGAGCATCATTAGTTTTCAAACAGAAACTGATTTCTTTCAATGTAATGACTATCGTCACA
>NW_027781902.1:0-290 GCF_054177405.1 Leptonychotes weddellii | reverse complement strand
TTTTGCCTGAAGAAAGTCACCCAAAGCAGAAAGCACACCCCGGGCCCAGATCTCGTTTCTCCATTTCAGCCTGTGGGGACAGGAAGGGGCACTCCACAGGGCGGGGTAGACTCCCCGGCTAGGCGGAGGGCGCAGGCTGAGGCAGGGGCGTCTACAGGCGCAGTGTGGGCATGCTCGGAAGGCGGTGGGCCCACGACAGGGCCCAGGGGCTCCTGGGGCCAACACAGCAACCGTGTGAACAACAAAGAGGCAGCACCCCGTGTCCACACAGGAAAGAGCAAGTGGACACG
>NW_027781901.1:0-290 GCF_054177405.1 Leptonychotes weddellii | reverse complement strand
CCTGGCCCAGGTGTTGGGCAGTTGGTAACTACTAGGCGGCCCTGCTCTTCCCACGCTTTCTGCCACAGGGTTTCGAGTTGGGCTTTTACACTGGGGAGGGGGGACATGGAGGGCCACCGTTTCCTCTGGCTGCAGAATTGGGTCCCATCCTTCCCAGCAGTGGGCTAAAGTGAGAATCTGTTGGGAAAATGATGGGGGAGCGTCCAGCTGTAACCCCAGCCCATGCCCTTGGGACCAACAGGAGAATTAGTGACCACACTGGTGGCCCTCGTGGGAGGGGCTGGAGGTCT
>NW_027781900.1:0-290 GCF_054177405.1 Leptonychotes weddellii | reverse complement strand
CTAGGAGTGCTGAAGTCACCCAGAGAGGGGAGTAGTAGTATAAATAATAGATGAGCATGTAGATATTTAGATTGATTGTGGACAGATGGCGTCATGAATTTCACAAATAAATCCTACAAACACTCTGCCATTCAGCTCTACAAGTCAAAAGTCCAACCTATACAGAAAAATGGTATACATTATACTTAGAAAATATGCAATTCCTGCTGTTTCTCATGACAGCGGAGAGTTTCCCTCTCCCTCTGGTTAGCCATCTCACATAACTCCACTGAGTTTGGGTTTTATACATG
>NW_027781899.1:0-290 GCF_054177405.1 Leptonychotes weddellii | reverse complement strand
TGAGAAAGACACCGCAAAGAAAAGGGTCAGTTCTTTAACAAACAAGGCCCTTCATGAGCAGAGTCCTGGAAAATTTTTTGCCCTCACTCTTTGTAACTTCCCATCCTTAACCTTAACTACTGCTTTAGCAAATCATTTACAACCCTCAGAATGTGCTGTGTTTCTTACAAATTTCTGCACCTTAGCAAACATTGTTTCCACCACACAGAACGCCTACTCCTTGACCCACTTAATATATTCCTCATCCTCAAAAACCCCGGATTAAATTTTACCTCATCTTGACAACCTTC
>NW_027781898.1:0-290 GCF_054177405.1 Leptonychotes weddellii | reverse complement strand
GTGAACACCTCCACATCCCAGGAGTCAGCAGGGGAAGAAGACAGGCTTCTGCCCCTGAGGTCTGGTCTCCGCAGGCTTGGTAGGGGGGGCGGTCTCAGGCTCAATCTCCCCGCTGAGCCTGCCGTCTGCCCCCCCAGGTGGAGGCTCTGCCCCTGGGGAGCGGAGAGCATGGAGAGCGCGCACTGCCTGCCGGCGCCCCAATGTTCTTCGTTGCACCAGGCGGCTTGCTCCTTTCTCTTTCCAGCTGATGTTTTTTGAGAGTGTCATGTGCCTTCGTGTAGTTTGGGGTG
>NW_027781897.1:0-290 GCF_054177405.1 Leptonychotes weddellii | reverse complement strand
GCAGGAGTTGCCTGAGCAGGAGAGGGGACTTTGCCAGAGGTGGCAGCCACTCTGGGCCATCCCTCCAGTCAGAAGCTACCCAGGGCTGGAGGGTATGGACAGGGATTGCAGAAGCCCCTCCAGAGCCCTCAGGGAAATGAGCACACAGTCCTACCCACCTCTGTACCAGCCCAAGTTGTGGGACACTGGCCTGTCCTCCACCCTGGGCTCCCTGGGCCTCCTGAGACTCTGCGTGGTAGCTCTGTGCCCACGCAAGAGCCATGCCTGACCCATGTGTGGGGACAGGCCCT
>NW_027781896.1:0-290 GCF_054177405.1 Leptonychotes weddellii | reverse complement strand
AATATTATAAAGCAGGTAAAATTAACGAACTAAATACTAAATGTATCAACATGGATAAAACTTTAAAATAATAAAGCTGAATGATAAAAAAAAGCTATGAAAGGAGATATAGACTATGATGGGACTTATTAAACTTTTAATATGAACCTAGCATGTTTTTATGGATACACATGTATGTAAAAATACATGAAAGCATGCATGGACATTAAGCACACTAACTTCAGGAGAATAGTTAACTCTAACATGAAAGGAGGGGAAAAGATAGGGCTTTTGTTGTATTGTAACATTTT
>NW_027781895.1:0-290 GCF_054177405.1 Leptonychotes weddellii | reverse complement strand
GTGAGGTCATATGATACATGTCTTTCTCTGATTGACTTATTTCGCTCAGCAATAATACCCTCCAGTTCCATCCACGTTGTTGCAAATGGCAAGATTTCATTTTTTAGCTTCTTAGTCAGACTTATGCTTCAATTCCAGCTCTATTATGTAAAATCCTGTCACCATGAATAAGTTATCGTCTCCTCTGAGACTAAGCTTCTTTACCTCCAAGGATGGGAAGGGGGTAAGTGAGAAAATATAGAATCGCATGCTTATATAAATACTGGCTCAGAAAATGCAGTTGATCATGG
>NW_027781894.1:0-290 GCF_054177405.1 Leptonychotes weddellii | reverse complement strand
TTAAGATTTTATTTATTTATTTGACAGAAAGAGACACAGCGAGAGAAGGAACACAAACAGGGGGAGTGGGAGAGGGAGAAGCAGGCTTCCTGCTGAGCAGGGAGCCTGACGCAGGGCTCGATCCCAGGACCCTGGGATCATGACATGAGCCAAAGGCAGACGCCTAATGACTGAGCCACCCAGGCGCCCCTATATATATATTTTTATTATGTTATATTAGTCACCACACAGTACATCATTAGTTTGTTTTTGTTTTTTTTTTAAAGATTTTATTTATTTGACAGAGAGAG
>NW_027781893.1:0-3512 GCF_054177405.1 Leptonychotes weddellii | reverse complement strand
GACTCTGAGAAACAAACAGGGTTTTAGAGGGGAGGGGGTTGGGGGATGGTTTAGCCCGGTGATGGGTATTAAGGAGGGCACGTACTGCATGGAGCTCTGGGTGTTATATGAAAACAATGAATCTTGGATCACTACATCAAAAACTAATGATGTATTGTATGGTGACTAACACAACAAAATAAAATTTAAAAATAATAAAATAAAATAAATGTATGCAGCTTATAAATAGACAAAAAATTACTAGAGAAAATGGCCTAAAATCACATGAGTTAGGAATAAATTTTCCAGATTTACTTATTGATGGACCTTTTCCCATCCTTTCTGCCTATTCACACTGTCTCAATACCAGACAGGACTGTGTAACTAGCTTAGGCTCTTTCTATTCTCCGCTTTTCATTTACTATATATACAAAAATGATAGCAATGCATATCAACAGATAGTGGGATTCAAGTAGGTTTTTTTTTTTCCTTTTCCCATATTTCATAGTTTTCTTATAAAAAAAATACTCCATGTTATTTGTGCAGTTAGAAATCATAACTTAATGGAAATAAAAATACCAATTTACTGCAATATAAAAGTAACTTAATCCATAAAGACGACCTCTAGATCTGCAGATGAATTGAGGCAACAGCGTAGATAGAGAAGAGCTGGTTTATTCATCTCATTAACTTCTACCAGTATGACTATCCCAAGTGCGCAACTTAAAAGACAAACTTCTGCTTCTGGAAAGGTATACAAATTCTTTATTTCTCTAAGTTCAACTTAAAACTATGGACAATATATGGGAAACAAACTTAAGAAGACTCTGAAAGGTGGGACCCAAGGAATGACATCATAGTGAGTTCCTTAGGTTTTCTTTTTATCTCATATATTCCAGACTTAGAGCTGGAGAAAAAGATAATCCAGAGATGCCAATAGTCACAGACAAAAAAAAGCTCCAACAAGTTTTCTCATCAGCCAAAGAACCAGGAAAGGTGCGGCCTAACCAGACAGAAAACTTTAATAACTGCTCTACTCCAGCCAAACACCAGATGGGAAAAAAAAAAAAAAACTGTATCCTCACTCCCACACATGCCAACAAATAAACACAAAGCAAACAAAAATTGAGGAAATATAAAAATAACAAAATATTTAAGTTGAAAACAGAAAGACAATAGAGAAAATCACTTAAACAAAAAGCTTGTTCTTTAGAATGATTGATACTATTGACAGGCCTCTAGCAAGAATGCCAAAAGAGACAAGACACAAATTTATCAGGAATAAAACAGGATATATCATTTCAGAACCTGCAGACATTAAAAGGATACTAAGGGAATAATTTGACAACTGAATGCACATAAATTTCACAACTTAGATGAAAGAGACCAATTCTTCCAAAAGCACAAACTGCTAAAACTCATCCAATATGAAATAGATTTTTCGAATAGCCATATAACTGCTAAGAAAAATGACTTTATAATTTAACAACTCCCAAAACCCAAAACTCCCTAGCCCAGGTGGTTTCACGGAAGAACATTCACAAATAAAGAATTAGCACCAATTCTACACAATGGTTTCCAGAAAAGGATGAAATACTTTCAATTCATGAAGTTGGAATTACCCTGATGCCAAAACCAAAGACAGTACAAAAAAGAAAAAAACAATATATTTTCTTGTGAATATAGAGGCAAAAATGCTTAACAAAATATTAGCAAATGGAATTCAATGTTTTTTATATATATACATATATATATTCAATATATAAAAGAATATATATGTATATATATTCAATATATAAAAGAATTATACAACATGACTAAGTGGAGTTTATTCTAGAAAAATAAGACTAGTTCAACATGTGAATATCAATAATTAGCAATCTAAAGAAGAAAAATATCACATGATCAATCAGTGCAGAAATAATATTTGACAAAGTTCAATGCCAAATTATGACAAAAACTCTCAGAAAACTAAAAGTAGAGGGGACTTTCTCAACTTGGTAAAGAACATCTACAAGTAACCTACAGCTAATGTTATACTTAACGGTGAAAAACAGAATGCCATTCTCCTAAGATATAATGTTGGTAAAAAGAATCCAGCTGCAAAAGAGCACACACTATAAGATGCCAATTATAAGAACTGCAGAATTAGGCAAAATTGGCCCATGATATTAGGTGTCAGGATAGTAGTTACCCTTCTAAGATGCCAGTAGGAATTGGGGGTGGAGCTCATAAGTGGCTTCTGGATTTGAACATAGTGTTCTGCTTTGTGAGCTGGTTGCTGATTACACAGGTGTGTTCACTTAATAAAAATAGGTGATGGGGTTGAGGAGTGCACTTGTTGTGATGAGCACCAGCTGATGTATGGAATTGTTGAATCACTATATATTGTATACCTGAAACTAATATTACACTGTTAACTAACTGGAATTTAAATAAAAACTTTAAAAAAATTCATTGAGCTGTGCTCCTATGATTTGTATGCTTTTCTATGTGTATACGACAATTCAAGAAAATTTACCAAAAGAACCCTATAAAAAGAAAGTCTGAATGAATGGAAATCTGTATCATGTTCAGGATACATTATTGAGGCATTATTTTGTGCTGGAAAACTTTAGAAACTTGAGTTCAAATAGCTAAAATACTGAGTAGAAAGCATTCTTAGTTTGAATTCCTAATAGTGATATTCAGCTAAGAGAATGGATGTGTGTTAATTCTGGAAACATCTAAGAATGAAAACCATTTGTAGCAATATGCACTTGTGAAATATTATTGTTTACTTCCTCTCCTTATGTTTCTTTCTCCCCTTTCCCCCTTTCCAGTAAGAAGCTTCGGTGGGGTGTTGTGGCAGAAATGCTTGCAGTCGTTGAGTCATCCTATTGTCTGTAACTCATTGAATAAATTAAGTGTCCCTGGATGGCATGGGAAAATCTCGGAGGATACTCTTCCATCTCAAGACCTGGGGGTGGCTCCAGGTGGGTCTAGGCAAGCTGGGAAGCCAATTTTGCCAATGATTCACCAACCTAGAGCGTGGGATTGAAAGAATGGAGTCACATAACCAAAAGACATTATACCAGCCAGGACAATGTTCATCTCTTCTCTAAACTAAACTATGTGGAAAAGATAATTGATAACTGCAGGTGAAGGTACAGGATTTGGTGCTAGATAAACCCAATAATAATGACTCAGATAAGATAGCCTACCAGCTTGGCAGGAATGAGCCTCAGACTTTTTTCAGTTCATTTGAAAGCCTTCTCTTATTGCTTTGACCCCTACAATATGGAATCAAAATATATTTCCCTTTGTTTTTCCACAGCATTTCACTTATTGCTATAGAGGATAGGGTGTATTTCCTACTGTGTGGCTAAGGACCCATTAAACAGCATGTGAGTATGTGTACACCATAGTGTGCTGTGTGCTGTGTTTGTGTATGTGTGTGTGTGTGAGAGAGAGAGAAATGTAAATGAATAAATGTTTTAGACTCTATCCTTTTAGGGTTTAAGTGGAAAGGTAAAGGAAGCCAACCAAGTTTA
>NW_027781892.1:0-290 GCF_054177405.1 Leptonychotes weddellii | reverse complement strand
ATGCTTGCTGGCTTTTAATTATTTATCCCCCAAGTAAACCATTCCTTCCCTCTTCTGTGCCACTTCCATACCTTGCCCAAATGGCCATCATGCATTAATCTCAATGAGAGATGACTAGATCGCTCATCTGTCCCTCAGACAGCACTCACTGGACTGGGAGCTCCTGGAGGGCCAGTCTTTAAATGTAGGCTCAGGGGGCGCCTGGGTGGCTCAGTCTGTTAAGCATCTGCATTCAGCTCAGTTCATGATCCCAGGGTCCTGGGATCGAGTCCCGGGATTGAGCCCTGCTT
>NW_027781891.1:0-290 GCF_054177405.1 Leptonychotes weddellii | reverse complement strand
GCACCCCTGGTCTTTCTGTGACCCCGAGGGTCCCGAGACCACACTGTCCCGCGGGGTTTCCACCCCCCGCTTAGCTACCGGAGCAACGTCCCTCAGCAGAGCTGACTTCTAAAAGTTCCGATTTTGTGCTCCGCGGCTCTATCACTTGCCAGAAGCGGCCAACGGAGACCCCTCCCCCGCCATCTATCCTCCCAAATATTGCCTCGGATTCACTTCTCCACATGTCCTACCTTCCAGAAAGTGGTCGCTTTTCTGTTCAGAGAGTTGTTGCTCTTCTTTTCTTCGATCTC
>NW_027781890.1:0-290 GCF_054177405.1 Leptonychotes weddellii | reverse complement strand
GGCTCTTTAATGAGCAAAGAAATACTCTGACCCTCCCAGCCCTGCCCTGGCTGTCTGAGAGGGGAGAGAGACCTATTCTAACATGGGAAAGATTCAAGGTTTAGGTCAGTATAATTGGCTGATGCTCAACACAAAAGGAAGTTAGTCTGTTTAAGGGGTTAAGTCATTCAGTGTGATATCAATCAGCTTCCAACTCAGCGCTGCAGGGAACTTAGTATTATGAGTCTCGAGAGAGGTGCAGCCTGGAGAAATTGAATCAATAAATGGGAAAGTTGCAATATTATAGGTGT
>NW_027781889.1:0-290 GCF_054177405.1 Leptonychotes weddellii | reverse complement strand
TGCTTCCCCCCTTGTTCAGTGGCTTCTCCAAATACCAGACATTCAGAGTCATGGGGCCTGGGTATCAACTCCTTCCTGACTTTATAAATCAGGTCTCACTCTCTGATCTGCTGATGCCCTCAAACATGGCGCTTAGTTTGTTTATTTATTTATTTTTTATTTATTTATTTGAATAACAAAAGAAAAAGAACAGCCTCAATTTCTTTTTTTTTTTTTAAGATTTTATTTATTTGCGAGAGAGACAATGAGAGACAGAGAGCATGAGAGGGAGGAGGGTCAGAGGGAGAAGC
>NW_027781888.1:0-290 GCF_054177405.1 Leptonychotes weddellii | reverse complement strand
TCTCTTTGTGGAATAGGAAATGAAATCAACATCAATTATTTCTTTTTCAATTTGGAAAATTGAATTTGTTAAAGCTATTTAAATTTAGAAGACAGTTACTGCATACAGTAAACATTCCCATGCAAGAAGTGCTTATAGGAAATTTGAAATGATGGCAATTTCAAACCCTGAGTGAGAAAGGGCTTTCACTCTGATGAAAAAAAGGCAAGAATAGGAAGAAGGACCAAGCTGCTGGGTGTGTTGTCCCCAAGGGCTCTTCTCAGAAGCTCTGAGTGCAGGGGGCTCCAATG
>NW_027781887.1:0-290 GCF_054177405.1 Leptonychotes weddellii | reverse complement strand
CTGGGTGGCTCAGTTGGTTAAGCGACTGCCTTCGGCTCAGGTCATGATCCTGGAGTCCCTGGATCGAGTCCCGCGTCGGGCTCCCTGCTCGGCGGGGAGTCTGCTTCTCCCTCTCCCACTCCCCGTTTGTGTTCCCTCTCTCGCTGTGTCTTTCTCTGTCAAATAAATAAATAAAATCTTTAAAAAAAAAAAAAGAAAACGTAAAATATGTCAGAGAAATGAGAATGAAGCAGTACAAACAGAGTGAAGGTATTAACCATCTTCATAATTTAAAGTTCAAGAATATTTAT
>NW_027781886.1:0-290 GCF_054177405.1 Leptonychotes weddellii | reverse complement strand
TTTTTTTTTAATTCCTCTTCTTTCTTTTTTCAACCAACTTCTTATCCTATCAATTCCTTTTATAAAATCTTTAATAATTTTCTCTTTACAATCATATTCCATCCCTTCATCGTATTAACCCTTATTTCTATACATATATAAGTTCTTCTTTCCTTAAAATTTTGGGAGGCACTTTCTTCTAACAGACCAAAATACACCCCAAATCTAGTGTGTGGCACTGATCTATGCACCAGCCTGATCATATTTGATCATATTTTATTCTTTTTTGTTTTGTTTTGTTTATCTTTTTC
>NW_027781885.1:0-290 GCF_054177405.1 Leptonychotes weddellii | reverse complement strand
GGGGTGCCTGGGTGGCTCAGTTGGTTAAGCGTCTGCTTTCAGCTCAGGTCATAATCCCAGGGTCCTGGGATCGAGCCCCACATCAGGCTCCCTGCTCAATGGGGAGTCTGTTTCTCCCTCTCCCTCTGCCTGCTGCTCCCCCAGCTTGTGCTCTCTCTCTCTCTCTGTCAAATAAATAAATAAAATCTTTAAAAAAAAATCAAAAGTGCATACAATCCTCATAAACAACTGTTAGGTACTCTGTAATTTTGTAAAATTACCTATTATGGGAATTCTTGGATTTTTTTTTT
>NW_027781884.1:0-290 GCF_054177405.1 Leptonychotes weddellii | reverse complement strand
GAGGAGGGCTGTGGGGGAGGGGCCCCCCTGAGCTCCAGCTGCAGGAGGACAGGGCACTGTAGGCAGGACCAGCAGCTGGGTGAAGCCTTGTTGGTCACCACACACCCAGGGCTGGTGTCCGTCCCTGTAATGTCACTGCACCTGGTGATGAAGGGCACTGTACCTGCTCTGTCCCGGAGGCACTCAAGCAGAGCTACACTACAGGCCCATGCCCTCCCTAGGCGGCCTCGAGGGGGTGGCCGGCAGGGACACAAGCATGTCCTGGGAGGCTGAAGCACCAGGTGTTGTGG
>NW_027781883.1:0-290 GCF_054177405.1 Leptonychotes weddellii | reverse complement strand
GTAGAACCCAAGGAGAAGAAAAAGTAGAACTGGAGAAAGCACCCAGAGAAGGAGATGACCTTGGTGTCAGAGAGGAAGTTGGCCAACATGTTGGGGACAGTGGAGGTGACATACCAGATCTCTAGGAAGGAGAAGTTGGCGAGGAGGATGTACATGGGAGTGTGGAGTCTCTGATCCCAGTACACAGCACAGATGATAGACCCATTGCCCATGAGGGTCAGGAGGTAGACAACAGAGAAGAGCAGAAAGAGGAGGATCTGCTCTTCCCTGGGGCAAGGGAAGCCCAGGAG
>NW_027781882.1:0-3513 GCF_054177405.1 Leptonychotes weddellii | reverse complement strand
GATCATGACCTGAGCCGAAGGCAGATGCTTAACCATCTGAGCCACCCAGGCGCCCAGAACAAACATTTCTTAAGGCAAGCGGTACCTCATTTTCATTTTTGCATTCTTCATCAAAGATAGAGAAACGTAGGGGCGCCTGGGTAGCTCAGTCGTTAAGCGTCTGCCTTTGGCTCAGGTCGTGATCCCAGGGTCCTGGGATTGAGCCCCACATCGGGCTCCCTGCTCCGTGGGAAGCCTGCTTCTCCCTCTCCCACTCCCCCTGCTTGTGTTCCCTCTCTTGCTGTGTCTCTCTCTGTCAAATAAATAAGTAAAATCTTAAAAAAAAATAGAGAGACACAGTGTACAAGTCAGCTTTTCCCGAATGGATGGATGGATGGATGGATGCATGGATGGATGGATGGATGGATGGACGCATGGACGGATGGATGGATGGAGGATGGATGGATGGAGAGACAGATGAATGAGTGAACAGTTATATAACAGGACACAGAACAGCTTTTACAAAAGCTCACTCACTACTGGGAAGTGAAGGGATGGACTGTGGATTTGTACGAAGGAACATCATCTATAAAATTTTATATCCAAGTACTCAGTAACAGATAATTTCTAAAGTGGATTGTGTGCTTCGGCTACACTAGACAGGCAATCAGAGTCATTCTGAGGTCAGATGAGTGTATCTGATGCAAAATCGTTCTTCTTTTAGTGTGTATTACAATGAGCAATTACCAAGCACCAATGCTGCCTTCATGCCCTGATGTGCTTACTAGAGAGAAGTCACTCTGGAAAGATATTTATATTTCTATATTTAATAGACTTTATTTTTTAGAGCAGTTTTAGGTTCATGACAAAACGAACATAAGGAACAGGGAATTCCCATACGTCCCTGCCCCAATGCATAGCCTCTCCCCATAGCAATACCCCCCACCAAAGTGCCTTCATGATGTACCTTCATGAACACATCATCATCCCCAAAGTCCATAGTTTACATTACGATGTGCTCCTGGTGGTGGACATTCTATGGGTTCGGACCAGTGTAGAAGGACATGTACCCACCGTGACGGTATCACACGGAATGGCTTCGCTGCCCTAACAATCCTCTGCTCTGCCTACTTGTGTCTCCCTCCCCACAATGCCTGGCTACTACTGATCTCTTCTCTGTCTCCACGGTTCTGTCTTTTACAGAAGGCAGAGCTGGAATCATATAGTATGCAGCCTTTTTACGTGGGCCTTTTCACTTATAATATGCACTGAAGTTTTCTCCCTACGTTTTCATGGCTCGATAGCTCATTTCCTCTCAGTGCTAAATAACATTCCATTTTCTGAATGGATCAGTTTATCCATTCACCTACCAAGGGACAGCTCAGTTGCTTCCAAATTTTGGCAATTATAAATAAAGCCACTAATAATAGCCATGTGCCGGTTTCTGTATGGACATAAAGCAGATGCATGAACCATGAAATCAAGCAATATTATTATTTGGTTGTTTTGGAAGAGTTTTGAGGGCACTTCAAACTCATAACCCCAGTATCAAAAATATATATAATACACACACACACCCAAAAATGACATACACACACTTCGCTTTGCCATATAAATTGGCATACCACACATCAGTTTGTATTTCCTGCTGGAGGAAACAGATTATCACAAAGTGTATGTTTTCCCTTTCTTTGGAAAATAAATGAAAGCATGTTAAAAATTAATAAGATTCCCCTTTTGTAGGGTGTGTGTTTAAAGTCTTACTAAATTTTCAGGTCAAGAAAATTGTCATGCAAAAATGAGACTGTTGACTTATTTTGGAATACCTAGTATTTCTAGAGTCAAGATTATGAACCTTCCGTTGTTATGCAAATTGTCCACAATAAAATCACAGATTTTTGTTGGGGTTAGATTACCTGATAATTCAAAATGCTGTCATTTTTGAGCACTGGCGTGTTATTTTTCAAAGCCACAAGCCAGTGGGTCAATAAAGTTGACCCCTGAACAACAATGGGCTTGAACTGCACTTAGAGGTGGGTTTGGTTTTTGATAAATACCATACAGTACTGTAAATGTATTTTCTCTACCTTATGATTTTCTGAATCATACTGTCTTCAGCTTACTTTATTGTAAGAATGCAGTATGTAATACACATATCATTGAAAATGTAATAATCTACTGTTTATGTTATGGGTTAGGTTCCCATCAACAGTAGGCTATTAGGAAAGCTTTTGGAGAGTCAAAAGTTATACATGATTTTCAACCTCATAGGGAGTCAGAACCCCAACCCCTGCATTCTTTAAGGGTCAAGTGTATTACTGTCCTCAGCACAAAGAGGTCAGAAGAAACTTATCTTCTCTCATCAGTATGATTTAAAAAAAAAATCCTTTTACAAATGGAAAGTAGCACTAGGTGGGATAATTTAAAAATGTGAACAAATGTTCTCATATTCACTGATCCAGAAATAAAATTTGCTTTTGAATATTCATGACTTTCCTTTAACCTCTTTGAAGGAGCTGTAAAATATATTTTTCCATGTCCATTTTTCTTGAATGTACATAAAACAAGGAACCTCCTATCTTCGTAAGTATTTCTTATGGAATACCATAAGTAATAAAAGAGAAAACAGCATAATATGGCTTTGATTTAACCTTGAGACTCTCTGAAATTTAGTATAACTTAAAATGGAACATAAAATAATTATGTCTCAAAAGCACTGCAAATTTGGAATTGAAGGAGAAAACTAATACAAAATTAGATTGAATATATCATTCCATATGGTGTCCTTTCAAGAAAATTGAAACCTTTTTTCTTTTTGTGACTCATCACCTCCCCACTCTCTCTGTCATCACAAATGAGACTTTCAATTTTACTATTTTGGGAATTATGTTAATGATTTGAATGGTATTTGCTGGTATTAAAACTTCTTCAGAAGACAACACAATTAGGAAAAATACTATGAAAGTAAAGATTTCCAGAGCAGACATTTGATGAGGAAAAAGAACATTATAGTGCATCCACATTCAGTTAGGATTCTAAATCTTCAGTGCAATTATTGTAGAATGATAGAAGCTTAAAGTGGGAATCAACCTTTCCAACTCCTTCACATCACAGAACCAACAACATTTTTAAAAATTGATTTTTAAACTAAAATGTACTTTTCCCAGAGGAAAATAAACAGTCCTAATTATCTGGAAAGGATTTTTCTGCAGAAAATCTTTTTTTTTTTTTTTAACCCTGATACCAAAACTTTACTTGACATTACAAGAAATAATTCACACATTTCCATCATGAATATGAATGTAAAAATCCGTAACAAAATATTAGGAAATGTAATCCATCAGTATATAAGTACAGCATGATTGTATGGGATTTGTTTGAAAAATACAAGTTTGGATTCACAATAGAAAAATCAATCAATGCACTTTGTCATATTAACAGAATAAAGGAGAAAAAGCATATGATCATCTTAATGGATGCAGAAAAGGTATGTGAGAAAAGTTAATGCCCATGTGTAACAAAACTCTTTTTTTT
>NW_027781881.1:0-290 GCF_054177405.1 Leptonychotes weddellii | reverse complement strand
GGGGTGGCTGGGTTATAGACACTGGGGAAGGTATGTGCTATGGTGAGCGCTGTGAATTGTGCAAGACCGTTGAATCACAGATCTCTACCTGTGAAGCAAATAATTCATTATATGTTAAAAAAAAAAAAAAGAAGATAGGAGGGGAAGAATGAAGGGAGGGAAATCGGAGGGGGAGACAAACTATGAAAGACTATGGACTCTGAAAAACAAACTGAGGGTTCTGGAGGTGAGGGGCGGGGAATGGGTTGGCCTGGTGATGGGTATTAAAGAGGGCACGTTCTGCATGGAGC
>NW_027781880.1:0-290 GCF_054177405.1 Leptonychotes weddellii | reverse complement strand
TGTAGTATATTTTGAAATCTAGTATTGTGATACCTCCAGCTTTGTTCCTTCTTAGGATTGCTTTGGCTATTCAGGGTCTTCTGTGGGTCCATACAAACTTTGTATTATTTACTTCTGTGAAAAATGCTGTTGATATTTTGATAGGGATTGCATTGAATCTGTAGATTGCTTTGGATAGTATGGACATTATCAATTCTTCCAATCCATGAACATGGAATATCCTTCCATTTGTTTGTGTCATTTTCAATTTCTTCTATTAGTGTTTTATAACTTTCCAGAGTACAGGTCTT
>NW_027781879.1:0-290 GCF_054177405.1 Leptonychotes weddellii | reverse complement strand
GCTTGTGTTCCCTCTCTCACTGTGTCTCTGTCAAATAAATAAATAAATAAATAAATAAACACATTTTTTTTCTATATGTCTTTTTCTGTCATTATTTATCAGAATATTGGTAGACTGTTTATATTATTGACTTCATTATTCTGCTTGGTTCTTTTTTTATTTTGCAGAGTTTAATATCGTGTTTTCACATACAAAATACATTAATCAATGTTGTTGAAGGAGTAAAAAAGTAGGCAAATGACTTCAAACCTTGTAGGTACATGATGATAATGATGGTGATTGTTAAGTAG
>NW_027781878.1:0-290 GCF_054177405.1 Leptonychotes weddellii | reverse complement strand
TAAAACAAGATACTAGGGGATAGCTCTAAGAAGGAAAATATTAAAATAACATGATTTAAATAATTGCTTCCTATGGTCCCTGAATTTAGAGTTTTTTTTTTTTTTTAAAGATTTTATTTATTTATTTGACAGAGAAAGACACAGTGAGAGAGGGAACACAAGCAGGGGGAGTGGGAGAGGGAGAAGCAGACTCCCTGCCGAGCAGGGAGCCCGATGCGGGACTCGATCCAGGGACTCCAGGATCATGACCTGAGCCGAAGGCAGTCGCTTAACCAACTGAGCCACCCAGG
>NW_027781877.1:0-290 GCF_054177405.1 Leptonychotes weddellii | reverse complement strand
GAGCCTGCTTCTCCCTCTGACCCTCCCCCCTCTCATGTGCTCTATGTCTCTCTCATTCTCTCTGTCTCAAATAAATAAATAAAATCTTAAAAAAAAAAAAAAAGACTAAGAACAGAATTCATCTTCTCCTTTCTTATGTTTCATCTGTTGCACTCTTTTGCCTACTGCCACTCTCGAGACACACACACACACACACAGTGTTTTAACCATCTCAAGACCCAATGTCATTTCTAAAACATACCTCGTACTTAAATGACCACAACTGCCTACTCATGATGTTCTCCTGAACT